>NW_018231101.1:789-2784 GCF_001263595.1 Phalaenopsis equestris | reverse complement strand
ACCCCAATTCAACCCTAGAGGCCCCCTCATCCAAATTGAAGCTTAGAGCCTCTCTTCCCTCCACCTAGGCACCACAATGCACCCAAACTTATGCCTTGAGAGCCACTCCATGGCCTTTTTTATAAAAACTCACCTCCCACGACCATGGGAGGTGTGCTCAAATTTTCCTAGAGAGGCCTCTCCAAACTTTACACAAAGCTTCCCTAAGATCCCCTCGGTGCATTCCAACAAATTTCCCTCACCCATTCCCATTGTCGGAGCTCAATTAAATCCCCCTTCCACAGAGCCTCTACCATAGCTCTAGACCAACACCTAAAATCGAGCTTGGTCGAATTCATACCTAGGCATTACACCAAGACTAGGGACTCAATCCCTAGCCTCCTTGGACCCCAACGAATGTGCCAAGCACCTCTGATCGAAGCCTCCCTTCTCAAAGCAAAGGTATAAAACTCCTCCTCCTCCCGAGCTTATTTTGATTCTCCACTTATTTAAGCTTGATTTCATGGTACCTTAGTCGTATGGATGTGTTCATCTCACTTAGCTGAGTCCATAGGATCAAACTCGAAGTGATTTGGTTGAGTCTAGGCTGAGATCTTAAGGTTTTAGTTAAGGTTTTAGTGTGGACGAACGAGCACGGGATCATCCTATCGGGGACGATGACGGGGAGCCGTCCGATCGAGCGTGTATTAAATGGATGGGGGAGATCGTGCCAGACAGCACTTCAGGACATGAATAGCAGGCCGAGTCAGCAAGCTACAGGGCCGGCGGCGTCCAACCAGAGCGCGCCACACAGGCTTTTGGAGCCGTCGTAGGTGTCGGCACTATTTTTGGTGTGGGGTTTGCCCATAAGAAGCTGTCGGTCATCGGAATTGAAATCTCGTTGCCCGCTTCAGAAGGACATTTAAAAAAAAAATTAATTTTAAAAAAGGTGAAGTCAAACTGACATCATAATTTTCATAATTTAAATGAAAGAGCGCTCTACCTCAAATCTTGTATCTATCTCGAAGGATGAACACAAGAATTGAGGGTGAAACTCGATTAAATAAACTAGAGAAAGTTATGACATCCGTTTGGTCTGCGAAAACCAATGTATTGGCCGACAAATTCCACTATTTAATATAAGGAATTAAATAGGGTTTATATTATGCTGGGTTCAGAAAAAGCTTCCTATAAGGGCAAGCCCCTATAGTTAATTACATCTCAAGTAGCAAAAGTTACCTAAGATAACTCTCGATAAAAGTCAAGAAAAATTATCTTCAAGGAGTTCAAATAGTAAGGACATTTCAAAGATATCAGACTAAGAAGTGCGAAAGGAGATTGGTTCTAATTTGGAACATTTTGTTTTGGAGTCCAAAGGAGGAAACACTAGAGGATGTCACAGATCCGAAGGAGAACTTCGGTGTCTTCCCAAGCTATCCTATTATGAGGCTTCAATTTGGGAGAAATAATTTAGATGTTTCATCCTGCAATTTTTATTTATTAGGATTTACATTTGTGTGAAGTAATCAACACAAATAACCTTGAAGATGTGAGGATTTAAGTCGTAACAAACGACTACCTTGGAGTTCTAAGGCAAGTTAGGGCTTAGATTGTACAACAGGATTGTACAAATGCCTAAAAGATGTGTTTGAGGATTTATGTTGCACTAGGCAAACAACCTCAAATTCCTATGGCTTTGTTGTTTAAAGCTAAGAAAGGATGTGTTGTTGTAGATCCTCCTACTGTTGAAGATGGCCAGGCTGCCCACCATATAAGCTCCAAGCTCCTCGTTGTAGCAGAGTTCAAGTTTTCTAGGTCATTTGGTTATAATATCAAATCAGGTGACCCTATGGTTAAAGTTCTTTAAATTTTATGAGGGCATATTAAAGTTGATTAAAGCGACACAGGTCAAGATCCCACGGTTCCGTCGTCCCGACACCACTATTTTCTATTGGAATCACTTAGTCCAAATGAATTTACTAAACTCAACTTAATGAGTTCCATAATTTCATTTAG
>NW_018231101.1:0-738 GCF_001263595.1 Phalaenopsis equestris | reverse complement strand
AGCAACCGTAGGTTACCTCCTCCGAGGGGTTCCCGATCTTCCAATAGAGACATTTTAATTTAGTTGAAGTTGTATTTTTTGTGATGTTTGTGATTAAGTTTTGAGTTGTCTTATATTTTGAAATGTTGTGAGGCATATTTTTTTTTGTTTGAAATTTTGTTTTTGGTTTTGGTTTTGGTTTTATTTTTAACATGCAAGTGTTTTTTATGCAGTAACTATTGATGCAAGCATAAAAGCAGAGCAGTAAAAAAGCAGAAAAGTGCAAGAAATACTATAAAACACGATAAACTTTAAAAGTGTACCTGAAGAGTCTTCTCGTTCCAACACCTGAAACTCAAAATGCATGTCAGAGCATTTATGTATATAGAGCTGGAAAAGTAAAGTTTTTGAAACCTTCCTAGCCTTATGTTGTGTATTAAAGTCCTTCAATTTTAAGGATAATATTATTAAGTAAAACATATTAAGTTTAGTAGATCCCTAAGGTATTCACCAGGTTAAGAGTAGGGAGCAGGTCCATGCAACCTTCTTAATGTCTAGTAAAAGGCCTTGGGTCCATTTAAACTTTATTATGTTGCTTAATAATTCACCCTTGGAACAACCTGATGCTCAGTGAACATTGATGTCTTGATTATTCCCAAGAATAAGGAAAATGTCATTTACCTTTTAATTTGAAGATTATGTTGGTGAAGACTTTAAAGGGGGCCAAATTAGTGTTATTAAGAACACTTAGTCAAATTT
>NW_018231100.1:0-825 GCF_001263595.1 Phalaenopsis equestris | reverse complement strand
ATGAGGGAGAAATACAGAGAGAAGAGAGAGTGAGGAAGAAAGAACCAATAGTAAGTGAGTGAGAGAAGATGACATTTAGTGAACGAGAGAGAGAGAGGGAGGGAGGGAAGTGAGGGGGAACAAAAGAAAGAGTGAGAGAGTTTGTGAGGATTAAAGAGAGAAAAGGAGGGAGTAAGAGTGTCAAATTGAAGAGAGAGAGAAAGCGAGAAAGAGAGGACAAGTGAGAGAGAAATAGAGATAGGATAATGTCTGAAGGAAGAGTGAAGAACAGAGATGAAGTTAAAGAGAAAGCAAGCGGGGGGACACAGAGAGAGGGAGGGAGGGAGAGAAAGAGTGATAAAGGAGGGAGTAACATAAGATAGTAAGAGAGAGATAATAAAGAGAGAGAAAGTGGGAGGGAGTGAAAGAGATTTTTGAAGAGAGTGAGTGAAAGAGGGAGAGTTAGTGAGAGAGAAATAGTGAGAGAAGAGAGTGAAGGAAGCGCAAGAGAGAATGAGCTTGAGGGAAAGGGGGCGAGATGGAGAGAGATAGGAAGAGAGTGAGAGAAAGAGAGAAGGAGAGAGGGAGAATATTGAGTGAGAAAGAGGGAGAAAGTGAGGAAGAGGTAGGAGTGAAAGTAAAATTCAATAGAGACTAGTAATAGAGGGAGAGAAAGAAATAAAAATAGAAGAGAGTGTAATGGAAGATAGAATAAGAGGGATGGAGAAGAGAATGAGTTAGAAACGAGTGAGAGAGAGAATGAGAAAGGAAAGATGTGCGGGATAGACAGAAGAGAGGGAGAGAGAGAGTGAGAGAAATAAAGGGATTGAGAGAAGAGAGAGAAGT
>NW_018231099.1:455-1050 GCF_001263595.1 Phalaenopsis equestris | reverse complement strand
GGTCCACCATGACTAGAGAAACCTTTGGAAAAAATCTCATGGGTCATGTCATTTAAAATGCACTTAAATTTTGCAAACACTAAATCACTAAGATAATTAATTTTGGAAAATATATGACTTGATTTTTTATCTCCATTGTGGTTTATGATCCAGAGAACTCATCATAAAAATTTCAAAATATTTTGAGTTCATTTGACAACTTAAATTGATTTTTAAAGATAAATACCACTCTTGGCATTTAAATGATTTTTTACAAATCAAAATATAATTCAAAATTTGTTTTTTGAGTTTTCTATGATGAGGGATATTTTCTAAAAATAAAATTATATTTAAAATAAAAACTTTATTTTTAGCCAATTTTAAATATTTGAATAATTAAAAATCCATAAAAGTCACAAAAATAATAAAACTCTTGGAAATGTTCTAAATTACTTCCTAATCACTTAAGAACAATTAGAATATTTTTCTTGATTTTCTAAATAAAGATATTGAATTTCAAAGCTTAAAAATATTTTTTTTAGAAAAAGCTAAAAATGAGTTTTCATAATTCTAATAAATCAAGAAAAAAAATTAGAAAAATATGAAATTTGCTCCT
>NW_018231099.1:0-404 GCF_001263595.1 Phalaenopsis equestris | reverse complement strand
AAAAATACAAAACTTAATTTTCACCACCTAAAATATTTTATTTTTATTAAATATCCCAAAAATTAAAATAATTCTAATAAATCACAGAGAATTCAAAAAAAATTGAAATTTTATCCAAAGGCTTGTCTAGTCTAGGTCTACCTCTAGTAAAAATTTCAAGGGATTAGAATTGACGTTGGTCAAGTTAGGAAGTTTCTTTGAAAAATCATTTTTTTGCATGAAAATAATTATATAAATTAAATTAAATTTTGAAAAATCATATTTTCTCCTTTGATGTCTTAATTGACTTATGAATGAGGTAGGATAAAAATTTTAAAGTCAATTGAATTCAATTTGACAAAGTATGAGGTGTTAGAGCCATAGGAGCAAATTTGTAATTTTAGAAATTTTGCCTTAATTAACAT
>NW_018231098.1:0-2967 GCF_001263595.1 Phalaenopsis equestris | reverse complement strand
TTTTTTTGTATTGATATTTCTAATTAAATGTGATTTGAAGTTTATTTGTTCTTAGGCTCTAACGAGTGTAGTTGAAGCGATGTGAGATTTCTCAATCATATTGGCTAAGCTAAACTAGTTAAACTGCGTTTACTCTTGAAGATAAATAGATATTCTGTTGTAGGATTCTGAACTTTTTTTTTTAATGGTCAGGAGATTAAAAATTTTTTGTCAGGAGCACTGTTGATAGAATGGAAAGTGAAGGTATAAGGACTGATGAGACAATAGTGTCCAACTTGCCTGTTTCAGAACAAGGACAACGTGAAAGCAGAGATGGCATTTCAACTGTTGAGGGAAAGTTAGGCAGCTCATTGACATTAGAGGATATCCAAAATGAGAAATTTAATTCCCAGGTAGAAGTTCACGGGGATTTATACAGTAAGGAAAATCTAAGCACAGGCTGTAATGATGAAGGAGATGGGTCAATGCACCAGCTTCATGTGTCTAATGGTTTTAATGTCCAAACAGAAGAAGAGGAAGCTTTTTCAGAAGATAAAGAAGTGGACCCTGTATTTGATGGAACAGAACGTCTTGAAATGGAAGCAACCGGTTCTCTTAGCTTATCTCCAGAACAAGACTCAGATCTGCAGGCCTCTGCTTGGCCAGAAAAAGCTGTTGCTTTTAAAAATTTTGTCAAGGACAAGGGATCAGTTGCAGTGTCGACTGTTCTACGTCGTCTTTCTGGCAAGAAGGATGGCGATTATGAGGTGCATTGTGATGTGGAAGAGGGTGAAGTTGCATTTAGGGGAATTAAAGAGGAAGAAGATTCAGGCACAGAATTTAAACTAAAGGACGTTTTAATGAAGGCGGGAGACATATCCACATGGAATCCTCTCAACTATATCAAGATTGGACGAGATGTAGATATACAAAACATGGTGGCACAAGCAGAAGAAGTCAATGATGGAAAGACTGTAGAAGAGCAAGCAATGAAGGGGAGAATTATTGTATACACAAAGCTGGGGTGTCAAGAATGCAGAGGGGTTAGGTTATTTATGCGTCAGAAGAAGCTTAGATATGTTGAAATTAATATTGATATTTATCCTAACAGAAAGCTGGAGTTGGAGAAAGCTACTGGATCCTCAAATGTTCCACTAGTGTACTTCAATGAGGTTCTGATAGGTGGTTTGGATGAATTGAAGCTCTTGGAGAAATCTGGTATGCTTGATGAAAGGATTAATGCCCTTGCAAAGGATGAACCATCATCTGCAGCTCCTTTGCCACCATTGCCTGGTGAAGATGATGTCACCGGTAGTGGAAAGATTGATGAGTTGGCTACCATTGTCAGAAAGATGAAAGAGTCCATCGTCGTTAAGGATAGGTTCTACAAGATGAGAAGATTCATTAGGTGCTTTCTTGCCTCCGAAGCTGTGGATTTCCTGGCAGAGGATCAATATCTTGAAAGAGAAGATGTTAGTTGACCATCTCATATAAAATTTTATTTAAAAATCATTCAATATACTATTTTTCCATGAGAAATTCATGTCTTTCTTTATGTTCCTTACAAAATAGTTTGAAGCTTCTACCTTATAGACTAGTTTAACAACTATGATACTTGATTGTTAACTTTTGGCTTAAAAACACAGGACAAGAATATTTCATTTTTCTTTTTTCCTTCGGTATTAAGAGGTGCATATATGAAGAGACAGCCTAGAATAGATAAAAACAAACTAGACATAAGAATAAAGAATCAAAAATAGTAATTATGCGGTGAATTCAAAATTTTTATTCTCCATCTTACAGAAAGTTGAGAAAGCAAATTAAGGAATTAGTTTGGGAGAAGGTGGATTTTCCAGAACTAATCCTTTAGGAGTCAGCGCATTAGCAACAGGGAGTTATTGCCATGCAGCACGAATAAGCAGTTTTTCATCTTGGAGAGGTTCAATAGTTGGCTGGGCAGCAGGGATTTATTTGGTTTCCTTCTCGGAGAGATTCTACAACTGGTGGAGTAACTTTTTTTTTGCTGATTTATAGATCAGGGATTTATTTGGTTTCCTTCTCGGAGAGATTCTGCAACTGGTAGAGTGACTTTTTTTGCTGATTTATAGCTTTGCTGATTTATAGATTTTCAGTTGCGTGCTGCATCTTGGAGAGGTTCCATTGTCTGGTTGGTTGCCTGGAATGAATCATTAGATAGAGGAGAGAATGCCAGGCTGCCGGCCTTTCTCTTATTTTATTTGTGCTGTTTTTGAATAATTCTAGACATGAAATCATGATCTCCAATCTCCTCCACAAGCTAAGAATATACGTTGATTATTCCTATCTTGGAAGCAAGAGTGTCGAATTGAACTTGGTTGGGTGCTTTAGCAGACATATCGACAGTTTCAGGTATTATCAGAGTGATAATTTCTTATTTTTTATTTTATTTTATAAAGTGTGTATCAATCTTGATATGCTTAGTCTTATCATGGTAGATAGGGTCTTTAGCAACGCACTCTGTAGGTTGGTTGTAGCACATCATAAGCTTTGATTTTTGACGCAATCAATTAGCCATGACCGTGAATTAGCTTCAGTTGTACTTCAATAACTGCTTTCTTTCGCTTTCCCAAGTGGTTTAATTTTCACATATCAATAACCAATTGCTAGAAGTGAATCATTGATCAGTTATAGACCTCACCCAATCATTATCCGTAAAAATTTCAATGCACTATTTGTTCATTTCTTGAAAATATCTTTTTATGATGTATTTTAAAGATAGTTTAGCATGCCATATACAATATTAAAATGTTTTTCCTTATGATTATCCTCGTATTGACTGACTGCCCTAACTGGAAATTAGATTTTAGGCCTATTATAAGAGAGATGGATCAATTTCTATACCAATATTTGGTATTTTCTTTTGTCAACAAGTTCTGAATCTTTCTTAGTTTCGGCTTTGTTTGGAGGGATCTGTTGGAATGTTTGTAGGCTTACATCATAGTATGCCAG
>NW_018231097.1:0-770 GCF_001263595.1 Phalaenopsis equestris | reverse complement strand
TTTAGCCTTATCCCTCAGTGAAAAAGGAAAAAACTAAGTCTAACAACATCATTTAAGACTCTATCATATTTAAAAGTAGCACACAGTTCTAAAAAACTAGCGAGATGTAAGTTCAGATCTTCATTTGATGTACCTCTGAATTGATTGTTTTGTACCATTTGGATAATAGTAGGTTTAAGCTTAAATGAATTAGCAGCTACATCAGGATTTTTAATACATAAGTGAATTTCATCTGCTGTAGGATTTGCATAATCTCGTAGGGGTCTAGGTTGGTATTTATTCTCTATTCCTTGATTGTTCATGTTGTTTTCCATTGTATCAAAATTTCTAGGTTCTCTTCTTAATCTTCTAATCCTTCTAATAGTGCATTCTAATTTCAAATCATAGGGTAAAAGATTTTCAGGTCCAAATTTACGCATACAGTTTGAAATCAATACACAGTAATATAATTAACTAAATATAAAAATAAGTTGCAATTCAAGTAAAAATTTTCTAATAATCCTAATTTGTCCGTTACTCTAACTGTGATTTTACTCACTCACTCTCCGGCAACGGCGCCAAAAACTTGACCGCAACTTTATATATGCTTAAATATATAAAATAAATAAGGACATAATAAATATTAAATAATTTTAAAGACATACTTATCAATGCAAGTATATGTATCGCTCAAGTAATATAGGGCTCTAATGGAGTCCTAGAAATCGATCCCATAGGGAGTGGTTTAGAGTTACCAACTAAGATTTTAGAAAAAAGTAATACTTTAATCA
>NW_018231096.1:0-262 GCF_001263595.1 Phalaenopsis equestris | reverse complement strand
TACGCATCCACAGAAAACCCTCGGCCGGCTCGATCGGGCGCTTCCTCCTGTGCCCGAAACTCCTCCATTCACGCTTCCAGACGTCGCCCGCCTCGCCTCAGCCCGCTCGACGCTCCTCCAGACGTCGCTCGACTCCCTCAATGATCGAAGCTTCCGCTCGCCTCTCTTTCTGCACCGAAGCACCCTCTCAGTCGCCACCAGAAGTTTTTTTTGCATCCTCTACTGCTGTCCCAGGTTTGCGCCTTTATATAAATTTTATCCT
>NW_018231095.1:0-322 GCF_001263595.1 Phalaenopsis equestris | reverse complement strand
CCCCCTCCTAACTTGTTGGATACCTAAGAGGCCTACATGTTTCATGCTTGCATCCACCACATCTCTATCGGATGATCGGGAATCCCTCGGGAGGTAACCTACGGTTGTTAACGAGGCTTCCCACGGTTTAAATGAAATTATGGAACTCATTAAGTTGGGTTTGATAAGTTCATTTCGACTAAGTGAATCCAATAGAAAATAGTGATGCCGGAATGAGGGAATCGTAGGATCCTAACCGGTGTCACTCAATTCAACTTTAATATGCCCTCATAAAAACTTAAATAACTTCAACCATAAGGCCACCTGGTTTGATATTATAACT
>NW_018231094.1:128987-131356 GCF_001263595.1 Phalaenopsis equestris | reverse complement strand
GGCAAACCCCACACCAAAAATAGTGCTGACAGTGTATCAAATGGACGACGGAGATCGAGCCGGACAGTGCTTCGGGACATAAACCGTGGGCCGAGTTAACAGCTACGTAGACGGTAGCGTCCAACCAGAGCGCGGCACGCATGCCTTAGGAGTTTCCTAGGATCCAGTCAGCACACACGGTTTAAATAGATAAATAGGGCTTTTCCTATATATTTAAATACCCTAAATTAGAAAATCCATAACTTTGTGTAGAAAAATCACAAAAATAAAATAAAAATACCTTCTTGCACAGTTAACAGAGGAGAACAACATGGAATATATTTCAAGTTCATTTGATGCATATTTTATTTTTAATTAATTAAACACTGTTTGGGATAATTTGATTCTCCATGCATATTGATACATCACCTTGGCTTGAAATTTAGGCATGTTATAGCCTCTATTAAGGGAAACATCCTCTGATTTTTGTAATGTGAGAAGAGGTTCCTATATAGAGATCCATAATTTCAAGTTCTTGCACATTATTTCCTTAAAATAATCATGGAAATTAGCAAATTGATTAGAAAATTCTAAAAAAAATTTGGAAAGTCCACCATGACCAGAGAAGCATCTGGAAATAATTTCATGGGTCGGGTCATTTAAAAAGCACTTGAATTTTACAAACAATAAATCACTAAAATAATTAATTTTGGAAAATATAAACATTTAAATGACTTGATTTTTTATCTCCACTGTGGTTTATAATTTAGAGAACTCACTATAAAAATTTCAAAATATTTTGAGTTCATTTGGTAACTTAAGTTGATTTTTAAAGATAAATACCACTTTTGACACTTATATAATTTTTAAAAATCAAAATTTAACTCAAAAAATTATGAAACTTAGTTTTTTGAGTTCTCTGTGATCCGGGATATTTTATAAAAATAAAATAATATTTATAATAAAAACTTGATTTTTAGCCTATTTCAAATATTTAAAATAATTAAAAGATTCATAAAATCACAAAATAGTAAAACTCATGGAAATGTTCTAAATTGCTTCCTAATTACTTAGGAATAATTAGAATATTTTTCTTGATTTTCTAAATAAAGATATTTAATTTTAAAGCTTAAAAATAACTTTGGCTAAAAATGGGCTTTCACTAAGAATTAATTCCAATAAATAAAAAAAAATCAAAAAAATATTAAATTTTCTCCTCTGGGTTCTCTAACCTCAGAGAGATTTTTCAAAAATATTAAACTTAATTTTCATCATTTAAAATATTTTATTTTTATTAAATAATATGGAATTTAAAATAATTCTAATAAAAAATATTAGACTTCCCTGGTCTAGGTCTACCTCTAGTAAAAAATTCAAAGTATTAGAATTTACCTTGGTCAAGTTAGAAATTTTCTTTGAAAAATCCTATTTTTGCAAGAAAATAATTATATAAAATAAATTAAATCCTGAAAAATCATATTCTCTCCTCTGATGTCTTAATTGACCCATGAATGAGGTAGGATAAAATTTTCAAAGTCATATGAATTGAATTTGACAAATTATGAACTGTTAGAACCTTAGGGGCAAATGTGTAATTTTGAAAATTTAGCCTTAATTAGCATTTAGGCTTAAGTCAAGGAAGGAAATGGGCAGCCTCTGATCTTAATCAATTTATTTGGTGTTTGAAACATAAGGGGTTAATTGGTAGAAACCAATCACACTTTCTTAATTTAGTTAATAAATTTTTAAATTATTAAAATTTGAAAGTTTATTAAAATTAAACGAGCTTGGACTTAGGGGTATGACTTTTGAAGTCAATAATTAATCCATTTAATACCCCTATTTTGATTTTTAAATAAAAATTCAAATTATGAATCATGACCACTTAAAGCTTAACATTTTCAAAACTAGTTAAGACACACACCTAGGTCTTAAGGGCGTGGTGGTGACTTTGGCCAAATCAAAATTGACTAAATGAGGATTAGAGAAATAAACATAACATAATCAAACATCAAACATTCATCACTAAGCCTAAAAATTGGCTAAGTGTTCCGATTACACCAACTTGCCCTCTAAGGAAATTCACTCACCTAATTTTCAAATTAAATGATAAATGATAATTACCCCTTTCTTAGGGATAATTAAGACATCAATATTCAGTGAGCATTAGAAGTATTCATAGGATGAACCATTAAGAAATATAATAAGTTTAAATGAACTCGAGGCTTTTCACTAGTTGGTGAGAGGGAGGCATGGACCTGCTTCCTCCTCATAACTTGTTGGATTCCTCAGAGGTCTATTAAACTTAATATACTTTGCTTAATGAAATCATCCTTATATAAACTTTTAAGGACTCACCAAAATACAACATAGAGTTAGGAAAACCACCA
>NW_018231094.1:128409-128774 GCF_001263595.1 Phalaenopsis equestris | reverse complement strand
AACCAAAACCAAAATTAAAATCAACCAAGATAAAATCCACCGCCACAACATTCAAAATAGAAAACAACTCAAAATTTAATCACAAACATCACACAAAACTACAACTTCAACTAAATCGGGGATCCCTCGGAGGATGTAACATATGGTTGCTAACGAGGCTCCCCACTGACTAAATAAAATTATGGAACTCATTAAGTTGGGTTTAGTAAGTTCATTTGGGCTAAGTGAATCCAATATAAAATAGTGATGCCAGAACGAGGAAACCATAGGATCCTAATCGGTGTCGCTCTAATCAACTTTAATATGCCCTCATAAAATTTAAAGAACTTCAACCATAGGGCCACCTGATTTGACATTATAACTTG
>NW_018231094.1:123142-128258 GCF_001263595.1 Phalaenopsis equestris | reverse complement strand
AGGTTTCTTGCTTATGCAACGTAAATCCTCACCTTATCTTTAGGCTTTTGTATAGCCCTGCTATACAATGTAAGCCCTAACTTGTCTTAGGATTCTGAGGTTGTCGTTTTTCATGACCTACATCCTCATATCTTTCAGGCTATTTGTGTGATCATTTCAAACGAATGTAAGCCATAAGTAATAAAATTTGCAGGATGAAACACCTAAATATTCCTCCTCAGAAATGAAACCAAACATTAGGATAGATTCGAAAGTCACTGAGGTTCTCATCTGGATTCATGACATCCCCTAGTTCTTCCTCCTTTTGATTCTACAATAAAATGTTCCAAATTTTAATCAATCCCCTTTCACAACTTCACATCTGATTTCATTGAAAAGTCCTACCCTTTGAAACTCCTTGAAGACAATATTTCCTGATTTTTATCGAGAGTCTTCTTAAACGACTTTGGTCATTTAAGATGTAATTAACTATAGGGGCTTGCCCTTATAGGAAGCATGTCTGAACCCAGCTTAATATAAACCCTATTTAATCCTTTATATTAAATAGGGGAACTTGTCGGCAACTATAAAGGTTTCGCAGACCAAACGGACGTCATACTTTTCTTAGTTTATTTGATCGAGCCTCATCCTCAAGTCTTGTGTTTATCCTTCGAGATAGATGCAGGATTTGAGGTACACCACTCTTTCATTTTAAACTATGAAAAATATGTGGTCAGTTTGATTTCACACTTCAACGTCCTTCCGAAGCGGGCGACGGGATTTTGATTCCGGCGACCGACAGCTTCTTACAGGCAACTCCCCACAAACCCCCGAAATAGCGCCGACAATCCTATGATTCCTCCATCTCCTATAGGCATTGAACACCATCAACCACCACTCACCGACCACTACCAATCACCATCAGCAACCCTCTACTACGTTAAACAAAGCTCCATGTGGAGTTGAGACTTGAATTATAAAGGGACAAAATACCGTGAGAAATAATAACTGACACCATAGAGTCGTGAAGCAACCTACGAAGCAGTGCATCATCTCGAACATCGTGCCAACCCCAAAGATGATGTCTTGAAGCTCCAGCAGTTACTCCTCACTATGATTGTTCCCTATTGAAAAATAACAAATACTTATGTGCGTGAATTTTGTAACGCTAGAAACTATCACTATGATTATTCCCTACTGCAAAATAACAAATACTTCTATGCATGAATGTTTTAACTCTAGAAACTATGTAAACCCTTTTTTGACTAAAGAATAAGGAGTTGTACAGGTAATCACCAACTCATAGTAGAGCATTTTAATTGAGCAAAGCCTTGTAGTTTTTTCCCTTCTCATATTTTCCACGTAAAAATTTTTGGTGTCTTTAATATTTGTTTTCTTTTATTTGAATGTGTGATGGATTCGTGTACAAAACTAAAAGAATAATTAAGTACTCTTCCAATGTGAAGCTTCTATCACACATCAATTTGGCATCATCTGTGTAAAATAACATCTCATTTGGAACTATCTTCAAGTCTAAAACACCTAGCCCACACTTTGTCTCCCAATAATATATATCATCCAACTGGAAAAGAAACCTTCATTGCGCCACTTGAAGATCATTTCTAAGGCATTCTTTGTTGTGTGGGAAAACCTTCATTGCAATTTAGAAAAGGTCGATCACGTTAATATCTAGGGCACGACTGTGGTGAAGTAGTCAACTTATGTTTCATTCAGACATTAAAAGTCTATTTGAAACTGTTGTAGTTGTTTTAATAAGCAACTATGAAGCTACTGTAAAAGAATCTGATCTTCAAAAAATTGTGCTGACTTCTACAAATTTGTATTAATTTTAAAAAGTTAGCCGCTGCTTTCTAGCAGTCACCACATTTTAAGAATTTAGGTTGAAAAAATGTAGCTTTCCACCACAGAAATTTCTAAAAAGAAGGAGGAGAACAGTTCCCCGAACAAAATTGTAGTGTCGGTTTGAAAAGTAAAGCAGATAAAAAGATGTCTCAAATGGACTTTATGTATTTGAAAATCGCTTCCAGATTGGGGGGAAACTACACAAATAATGCTTCCTCAGTACCCCCCAAACATACCAGATTTCTTCAATTTTATCAGAAAGTTTATCTCTTCAAGGTCTAATACATGGGCTACTTTATAAGCTTGCATAAAAAACACTCCATTAGAAGATAATAAATTTAAAAGTAGCAATTAGAAAGTTGTTAAGGAATACACTTGAGTGTGACGACAACCATTTTTCCAAGAAAAATATATATCATTGCAACTAAGGCCCCAGTATTAAGAAATATAGAGCATTCCTATCACTTCATTCTAGATGTAATTGATACCAAGGTCACTCGATTCATCTTCTTCCATCACAGGATACTATCGTCAAGCAGAAGCTTTAAAAAACAACCTCGGATAGGTCAAAGATTCATGATGTATTCCCTTCGACCTCTTCAATAACAACTTACGGTCATCGAGCAGAAGCTTTGATTACTAACCTTAGATATGTCAACTATCATTGGTGGATTTCTAATGAATTTTTCTGTTACAAGTTAGTGCAGTGGAGCATCTGTGGCTATACAACCTAGAATGAGTTTCACATCCTTCATGGATTTTTTTTTCAACTTTATTCCGACACAAGTTAATGTTATCCAGCTTTTCTGGCTATACAAGCTAGGATAGGTCTTACATCTTTCATGGTTTACAACTAACTTCTTACATTGTATGTGGTCATCAAATGGGCCCTTTCTGCTAATCAATCTAGAAAAAGTCACACATTTTTAGCAACTACCTAGAAATTAAGCAAGGTAGGCTCAGAAGTTGGACAACATCAACTTGTAACTACACAAAAGGCAAAGTAAGTATAGTTGATCCCCAAAATTATAGATGTGTAAAATTAATAAAGTTGACTCCCCTTTGCAACGGCGCCAAAAACCTAATTCGTTATTTTATGAATAAGAAATTGAAGCAATTTATGTTGGGATTCTACGCAAGTATACGTATCGTTATCAAGTAATACATGACTTTCAGTTTAAGCCCCAAATATCAATCCCACGAGGAAGGTTTAAATTTACAATGGAAATATAAACAAGGAAATTCACAACAATAAAGAAAATCTATGACACTAAATTTGAATGTTTAAGGTGCTATCAGAACTAAATTACCAACTACTAACAAAAATGTAAAGCAAAGCTAAACAATAAGCAAAGCTAAACAAAGCAAAGCTAAACAATAACTACCAAACTATATTTAAGTGATGAAGTTATCTAATACGAGAAATCATCTTTCTCACTATAATGAGTTTTTGGTTATATGAGAGAAATAAATGGTTTTAATATGTCTTGTGCCAAATAGGAGCAATTTTAATTCTCTACCCTTAGCCAAGTGTTATAGAGAATCGTTGGCTAATATTAGGTTTAGTCTCTAAAACCATGGTTAGGCTAGGAGGATACTATATCTCACTCCAAATCTCTCATTTCCCTTCCCCTGAAGGCTAACTCTCACTTTAGTTCATAAAAATTAAGACTAAATTGCGGATTTTAGTCTGTCACCATAAAATCTTCAATTCTTTGCCCAATAATATATATTTCTCTATTAATTTACACCCAATTCCATGAACGAAACACTCCTTCAAGGAATTGAATGTGATTCTCACTTTGTTGTAAAAATCGTACTCTATTTCCCATATCATATGTTTCAAAATAGATTTTAACATTTCAATTGGCCAGATCAAATTAAGAACAGAGTGAAAAATCATCACAATTTATTTTATATTTTAAAATTGGCACATCCAAATTATCTCTTCATTTCATCATATATCAAAGTAGGGAGAAAGACAAAGAAAACTACTCATACCTCATGAGAAAGATAAAACAAAATACGATTTTCATAAATAAAAGAAAGTTTATACAACAATAATAAACAAACACTACTTATCTTTAACTCTTCCTCAAAGAAAATCCATTATAGCTCCTCTTGCACTCTTTCTCTTATTACAAGACTCTTGATTCTCTCTTCAAAGATGTAGGGAAGAAGAAATCTCTCACTTCTCTCCCTCTCCAACAGCTCTTAGAAGAAATCACACTTAGACTCACCACACTAAACAATACACACAATGGAACACTAAAGAAACTCAATGGCACACTAGCCCCCTTTTCTTTTATCAATTTTTGCTCTAAATATAGCATAATGTCAGTTTTCTAAAAGGTGAATCCAATAAATCCTCAAAAAGCGTCCAACTTCATCGAATTTTCTAGAAATTCGCCCAACACCAACATTGGCGGCGTCAGCGCCTGTGGTCTGAATTATTTCTTATGCTCTCTGTTAAATGGTTCCGTCGGCGCCCAGTCTGTCACTGTCTACGTCCCCGATGTTCTGGACTCCTCCTTCATGCTAGAGTTGTCGGCGTCCGTGCTGGCACCGTCGGCGTGGAGTATTTCTTCCAAAACACTATTTTGACTCTAAATTTCATCCTTTTGCTTTCTTTTTGCTTCAAGTGCTAAAAAACATCAACCTGTAATAAAACATGAAAAATACCTTCTTTTAAAGTGCAAAATCACCAAAAATGAGTATAAAGTATAGGTCTAAAAATGTATATCCCCCAAACTTAAATGTTACTTTTCCTTAAGTAACTCCTTTACTACATAAAAATATGACTTATAGTAAAGAGTTTAACTTCTAGATTTTCATATTTGGTCTACTAAATATCATAGCATAACTTAAGAAAAATAAATTAAAAACAACCCAAGTTAATAATAAAGGCATTAGAATATCTAGCAATTAAGTCTAAGATTTCTGATTTTCTATTCTTTTCAAGGAAAATTGCAAATTATCATATTAAAGCCACTTAAAATATCCACATGAAAAAGAATATCAAAATATCCACATGAAAAAGAACTTCATGAAAACTTTACTAGTAAATATGCTAATACTTAAATACAAGTTTAGAGAATGTAGCTAAGCCTTCTTCCTTAAGTTGATTCAACTGATGTCAATTTTTGATTAGGCATCTCCTCAAGCTTCTACTCACATATTTTTCTTTTCTTTTCTTTCTCTTTTTTTTTACTTTTGCTTCTTTCTTTTCTTTTTTTTTTTATTTAAGGATTACTATATCTGGCTAGCCTTTAAT
>NW_018231094.1:113417-123132 GCF_001263595.1 Phalaenopsis equestris | reverse complement strand
CTTTAGCCTTTAATAATTTTGAACTTCACTATCCTCTTCTAAAAGTTAAAAAAAACTTTTCACATTCCTTCACTTTATAAATTCATCTTAGCTTTGAAGATCTTAATAAAGTTTCAATCTTCTCTTTTTACATGAAACTCTAAGCTTCTCAATACTTCAAAAATACAAATTACTTTACTTAAAATGGAAAAACATAGTCTTATTGTCTCATACCAAATACCTTAATCTCTAGAAATAACCTTTATTATTGAAAGTTTTTACTTAACTTTACTATAAATTTAGAAACACAAATATAGTTATCCAAAGTTAGGCTCTACTACCGTAGGTCATGTTAAATTAAAAATTTTTAAAATATAGCTCATTGAGGATAAATAAAATTAAGTTTCTTTCTCTAAAAAGAAATTTTTCTTCCCCTCCCCCCCCCCTCCCTCACTTAAATTTTTAAAAGATTAAGCATGAAAAATTGAAAATATAAGGTGAAAGAAAATAGTTGATACATAAAGAAAAGACCTATCTGTTGAAGGTTCTGTTTTCTTTTGAAACCTGACTCTGAAATATTGCAGGTACTAGTATAAAAAGCTAAAAGACTTAAAACATTAAATATCACATAATATATCTATAAAATATTTGCTGAGAAAGAGTTAACTAAAAATAAATACAATAAAGTACAAAAAACAAATAACAGTAGTAAAATAAATTTCAATTCAACAACAGCTCTACAGATTATAGTTCACAACACAACATTCAATACAAATCAAAGATTCACATTTAACAAACTAAACAATAACAACAACAAAAAAATGCAACAAACTATAAACTAAATAAAAGATCAAAACTATGACTAAGAAGCCATTTTCACTCATCCTCTTCTTCTTCTTCTTCTTCCTCTTCTTCTTCTTCTTCTTCTGTATCAAAATTTTTGTGCTGATAAGGAGTAAAGATAGGGTGATTAGGAAGCTATTCTAAGTGGTCACCCCTCATGTATCTTACCATAGCATCATCATATGCAGCATCATATGCAGCATCATATTCAAACTTTTGCTTTGTTAAATTCTCACTATGTCCATTTCTGGCCTCCAAATTTTCAATCATGTTCTCTATTCTCAAAACATCTCCTTGTTGGATCATCATCTGTTCCACAAGTTCCTGGAGAGCAGGGATGATAGAAGTAGAAGGAATAGAAGGAATATCCTTGGAGAGCAGGGATGATAGAAGTAGAAGGAATATCCTTACTCCTACTTCCTGTTCTCCATCCAACATGAGATTCATAGGTTTTAATATTTGCTGACCAAATAGGTTTAAGAGGCTCAATCCTTTCCTCATCAATTCTAAAATAAACTTCTAATTGCTCACATAATGTTAAAATCATGGTAGGGTGTCCTAATCAACCAGTCGTCTGACCTAGAGCAATAGAACGAATCTTCCTATTTATTATAGATCCAACATCTAAACTGCCCATCTGTTGGATACAGAATTTTAGGATAATTCTATCCTTAGTAACTTCACTATGTCTGGCAATAGGTATCATTCTGGCAAATATAAAGTAATGTTAGGCCTTGGATACTACATTTAACATAGATGCAGGAAAGTTTATCTTAACTTTATTCTTCACCTTCTAAGCTCCTCTTCCATCAATAAGAAAAGAAAAAACTTCATCCAAAGCCTTGTTTGTAGCAGAGAATGCATTGTACTTATAGAGAAATGCTTCTCACAATTGATAAAGTTCATTAGTCCTCCTCGGGGTGAATTAACCATTTTACCACAAACATAGACGTGGTCATCAGAAGTCTCTCTAAAATTGACATAGAACTCCATGACTAGACTAATAACAACATCGACAGTAAAGTGACAGAAATTCTCCCACTGCCAAGCAACAATCAATCTTTCAACTTCACCACTCAGATTTTTAAATGCTCGATCCGGAATTATTTTCTTTGTAATTAGTAGACTATTGAAATGAATGCTAGCTTTGTAGTTGATGAATTTTTTCTCATCAAATTCCAATTTCCTCTTTCCTTTGCTCATCCTTGGTGCCATTGTAATCTTTAAAAGAAAAAAAAAAATTAATAAAGTCCAAATAAATTTTAAAAATTTTTAAAATCACAATGTGGAACGTTTTAAGCTTAAATCCACTAAGTAAGAGTTCTTCACCAAAGGATTTTCTCAAAGTCTCCTTAATAAATTTCAAAATTTTGGATCGAGTTAATGTAGGAGAAATCCTTGGTGGAACTATAAAATTTTTAGGTCCAAGTGTAGCTCTTACCGAGAGAAGGTGAAATCCAAACTGCTTTTGTCTTCTAATCCCATTAAATCCAAGCATTTGCAAGCCCTAGGGGTCTAAATCAAAGGTTGAAGGTGACCAAAGGTGTAAAAATGGTGTTTTCACTGTGCATTTTATGAAGTTTCAAGGTATTTGGGGATTTTTGGGTCTTGGGCGCTGTTGGCGGCCTTGCTGGAGCCGTCGGAGCCAGTGCCAAAAATATAAAATTTCCATTATTTTTGCATATCAGTTATTTCCAATTCACTTTAACGTCTAATTAGTCTTTTTAAACAATAATATTCATCATTAAATAGTCCACAAACAAATATTTTTACAAACAACACAAAACCAACTTTTATATATGAAAATCCAAATTTTTACAAACACGGATTTTTAATCACACTAACACATACTTAAAGAAAATCACACTAAACTTCAACATCGAAATCAAGCCACAACACTAGAATGCTGAGAACTCAATTATACATACCATTAAAGTTATAGGAATTTTAAAGCAAAGCAAATCCAACACAATTACATTACAAATATAATTAATTTTAAATAATGGAAAGTCCAAATTATTCAATTACTCCTCTTCATCTTCAGTTCAGTCTCCTCCTCTTATATCTCTTATAGACTAGTAATGTACGTACAAATTGTAGAAGGGTCTATACGGGAATTGACTGGTCAAATTTTTATCTATTCATTCATTCTTCTTAAACATCTGCACCAAACCTACTTCAATATGTCCCGTATGATCAAAGTGTTCCTTCATCCTCCGATCTAAGTGATCAAAAAGGTAAGTAAGATTTTTTATCGCATTCATGATATTCTGAAGTTCTCTTTATATCTTCTTTATTTTCTTCTCCAAAACTTGTTAAACTTCCAATTGTACAGGCCATTAAGGGTGTCAAAGCATGTTATGAATGATCCAAGATAATGTCCAATGCTTCATTTCCATTCCAAATATAGTTTTCATCAATAGGATACATGGGCTCCCAGGGTAATAACACTTTCTCCCAACTTTCATATGGTACTTGAGCTTGACTGCAAAGTAAGAAGATCGCAGAAGGATGCCCTAGCCCATTTATAGGCCCATTCATTATAATACCCATAATAGATTTAAAAATAATTAACCCCACATTAATGGGCTTTCTCATTTCAATGCAATAGTTTAAAATTGCACTTTCTTTTGTAACTTTGCTAATTTTCATTTTAGGGAGTAGTTTTGTAGAGATAAAGAAATGTCATTATTTAGATATCAGATTTAGTAGTGAAGCAGAGAAACTAACGTACCCCTCATCTCTAATTTCCCAATTATCACTTTCATCCGTCAGAAATTGGTATGTGATACAATAAAAATATATGCATTTTAGAAACATATATTGTACTCATTTTTGGTGATATTGCACTTTAATGGAAGATATTTTTAATGTTTTCATGCAAGTTATTGAATTTTAGGACTTGGAGCAAAAAGGAAGCAAAAAAGAAGAAATTTGGTGCAAAAATGGAGAAGTTAAAAATTTATTCAGCGCCGACGGTGCCATTTGACAGAGAAGAAGGAATTAAATTATGGACCACTGGCGCAAACGGCGGTTCAGACCCCGTTTCTAGAACGACAAATTTGAAAACTTTTCTAAGAGTTTTTGGATGCACCTATTGGAGAACGGACTCTAGGCTCTACTTGGGGCCGAAATTCATATAAGCTCTATTTGGAGCCGAAATTGATCAGAAAATGCGCTCCTTTTCGCCATTCCTCACCACCATTCATTCTCTTACATACCATACACTTTTTCGTCCTCATTCCACCACCATTTTGGAGTCTATTAGTGATTTTTTTTTTTAAGAATTTAGAGATTTTATGTTGAGATTAAGTGTAAATCTTTCTTTAAGAGTGTTGGAGAAGGAGAAAAATGAGAGATTGCTTTTTTCTACATTTCTTAGGAAAGGCTACAAGGGATTTGCTGTGAGAAAGAGATTCAGATAAGTGTTGTTTATTTATTATTGTTGTATGAACTTATTGTTGTATGAACTTTCTACTTTATTATTGTTGTATGAACTTTCTATTATATATGAAATTTAAGTTTTGTTGTATATTTCTCATGAAGTTTGAGTTGTAGTTTCCTTCATCTTTTTCCCTATTCTGAGATATGGTGAAATAAAGAGATAATATTGATGTGCCAATATTAAAATATAAAATAAATTGTGATGATTTTTCAACTTAGAACTTAATTTACTTTTCAATCTGGCCAATTGAATTGTTAAAATGTGTTGTGAAACAATGATCCAAGAAATGGAGTATGAGATCTACAGCGTGAGGATCACATTTGATTCCATGAAGGAGAATTTTGTTTCATAGAATTAAGTGCAAATAAATAAGAAAATATATATTATTGGGTATAGAATTGGAGATTTTAGGGTGACAGACTAAAATCCCCAATTTGATCTTATTTTTTAAAAACTAAAGTTAGACTCAGCCTTCAGATGAAGGGAAGTGAGAAGTGGGAGCTATACCCTCCTAGCCTAGCCACGGATTTAGGGACTAAACCTAGGATTAGCCAATGATTTTCTATAAAATGATTTTCTATAACAAAGCCAATGATTTTCTATAACAATGTATCAAGGTAGAGAATTAAAACTGTTCATATTTGGTACAATACATATTAAAATCCTTTATCTCATCTCATTTTACCCAAAATCAAATTATAGTGGGAAAGATGCTTTTTGAGATAAGAAATCTTCATCACACAAACATAATTTAATAGTTTAGTAGTTACTGTTTAAACTTTGCATTTCAATTTATCTAGAAGTTAAATAATTTAGTTTTTTTATCATCTTACACATTTAAAATTAGCGACAGTAATTCTATTTGATTTCTGTGAATTTCCTAATTAATTTATCCTTTCAAATTTAAACCTTCCCCGTGAGATCGATATTTGGGGCTTAAATAGAAAGTCCTTTATTCCTTGATAATGATACGTATACTTGCATAGAAGCCCAACATTAATTGCTTAAATATCTTATTTATAGAAGATTGCAACAAACTTTTGGCACTGTTGCATAGCGGAGTCAACATTATATATTTTACACAACTATATTACATTTCACGCAGGATCAAGATTTTGGCGTCGTTGTCGAAGAAGGTGACGGTAAATTAAATAGATTTGATAAATCAGGAAATTTAGAGATAAAAATATACAAAATATAAAAAAAAATTATAAAATCAAAAATAAAAAATATATATATAACTATAAATATAAGAGTACTCTTAAGAAATTTTTCTTTGCTTATTATATTTTTCATGCGAAATATTTGATCTGAAGGTTTAGTACTTTACGATTCAAAATTAGAACATACTGTTAGAAAAATTCAAAAACAACAAAAAGAAATGAAAATTTTGAAAAAAATGGCCAATAACTTAGATAATCAAATAAATGAAAATCGACAAAGACCTCTAAGAAAATATGCTAACTTGAAAGTAGATGGACTTCACTTAACTATTCAAAATCCTAATGTTGTTGCTAATTCATTTAAGCTTAAACCGACTATTATCCAAATGGTACAAAATAATCAGTTTTGGAGAACACCTACAGAAGCTCTTAACTTACAACTTGCTAGTTTTCTTGAATTATGTACTACTTTTAAATATAATGGAGTGTCTAATGATGTTGTTAGGTTTAGATTTTTTTTCTTTTTCATTAAGGGATAAGGCTAAAGATTGGATAAATGCATTAGCACCTGGATCTATCAAAACTTGTGGAGAATTTGAACAACTAAGGAAATCCTAATTATCTTCCTTATTATCCTCCTAGTTTTAACTCAATCCCTAACCCACAAGTTAAGGAAAAGAAGTTGACAATGGAATAAGTAATGTTAAACATGGGAAATCAAATACAAAATCAAGGGGCTGCTATTAGAAATATTGAAAATCAATTAGGACATATTGCTACTGCACTTAGTAACAGACCTTCAGAAATTCTTCCGAGTAAATATTCCTTTCGTTGAAGCTTTGGAGTAAATGTCAATTTAGGTGAAATTTATGAAGGATATACTAAACAAGAAAAGGAAGTTTACAGAACACAAGACTGTTGCATCCAGTGAAGAGTGTAGTGCTATTATTCAGAAAAAGCTTCCTGAAAATTAAAAGATCCTGGTAATTTTATTATACCTTGTGTTATTGGTGAAAAGATTTTTGGAAAAGCCTTATGTGATTTAGGAGCAAGTACCAATCTTATGCCTTTATCGATTTTTAAACGTTTAGATTTGGGAGAGATTTCCCCTACTACTGTAAATCTTCAGTTAGCTGATCGATCAATAACTTATCCAAAAGGAGTTATAGAAAATGTATTAGTAAAAGTGGATAAATTTATTGTCCCTGTAGACGTTATAATACTAGATATGGATGAAGATAAAGAGATCCCTCCGATTCCTATTATTTTAGAGAGACCATTTCTTACAACAGGAAGAGTTGTAATAGATGCATAAAAAGGAGAATTAATAATGAGAGTTAATGATCAAGAAGTAAAATTTAATATAGCAAAAGCTATGAAATATCCTGCAATACAAAAAGAAATTGAATGTTTCAAGATGGAAGTAGCTGATTCTTTGAGTAATGAACATTTTAAGAATGAGTGTGAAGATAGATTAAAGCAAGGAAACTTTTTTTAGAATGAAGATGAAATAATAGAAGAAGATTTAGATTATATTCAGGACAAATTTGAAACATTAGATTTGTTGGAAAATGATAAAAAAAACTTATTACTACAAGTATTAAATCACCTGAACTTGAACTAAAATTATTACCTACCCATTTAAAATATCTATTTTAGGAGATTCATCTAAATTGTCTGTTATTGTATCTTCTAAATTAACTGAAATTCAAGAACAAAAACTAATAGAGATGTTAAAAAAATATAAGAAGGCTTTTAGATTTGTTGAAACCCTCTAGGGTTTCTTTGAAGGAATTAGTCCTTCAATTTGTATGCATAGAATTTTTTTAAATGAACAATACAAACCTAAAGCTGATCCTCAAAGGAGATTAAACCTAATAATGAAAGAAGTTTTTAAAAAGGAAATTTTAAAAGGGTTAGATGCTGAAATTATATATCATTTTTAAGACAGTGCTTGGGTAAGCCCAATTCACTATGTTCTGAAGAAAGGAGGAATGATTGTTGAAAATAATGAAAAAAATGAATTTATTTAAATATGACAAGATACTAGTTGGCAAATTTGTATTGACTATAGAAAGTTAAATCTGACCACCAGGAAAGATCACTTTCCTTTACCCTTTCTAGACCAAATGTTGGATAGATTTGCTAGAAACAAATATTATTGCTTTTTAGATGGATATACCAGTTATCACGAAATTCCAATTGCTCTAGAGAATTTGGATAAAACAACATTTACAAGCTCTTATGGAACATTTGTTTTTCGTAGAATGTTTTTTGGACTAAGCAATGCACTTACAACATTTCAAAGATGTATGATGTCATTTCTTAGCAATTTTATTGAACATGGAATGGAAGTATTCATGGATGATATTTATGTATTCGAAACTTCATTTCAATTATTTTTAAATAATTTAGAAAAAGTTTTGGAAGTACGTGAAAGAATCAATATAGTATTAAATTGGGAAAAATGTCAATTTATAGTTGTAGGAGGTATTGTACTTGGGCATAAAATTTCTCAAAATGGCATGGAAGTAGATCCTGCAAAAATTGAAGTTTTTAAAAAATTACCACCTCCTACTAATGTTAGAGGGGTAAGAAGCTTTCTAGGACATGCTGGTTTCTACAGGCGCTACATAAAATTTTTTTCAAAAATAACTAAGTCATTATGCCAACTTTTAGAGAAAGATACAAAATTTGAATTTAACGAGGAATGCATAAAAGCATTTGAATTATTGAAAGAGAAAATAATCACTGAACTTATAATAGTTCCACTAGACTGGGAAAAACATTCAAAATAATGTATGATGCTAGTGATTATGATATTGGGGCTATTTTAGGACAAAGGCACAATAAGGTTTTTAAAGTAATATATTATGCTAGTAAAACTTTAAATGATGCTCAAATTAACTACACTATTACTAAAAGATTGTTATTAGCTATTGTTTATGCCTTTAATAAATTTAGACCTTACTTAATTGGAACGAAATGTGTAGTGCATACAGATCATTATGCTATTAAATACTTGATGCGAAAGAATGATGTTAAACCAATATTAATTAGATGAATACTTCTTTTGCAAGAGTTTGGTTTTACCGTAGTTAATAGAAAGGGAAATGATAATCAAATAGATGATCATTTTTCTACATTAGAAATAGAAATATTAACTAATTTTGTAAATGAAATTTTAGAAAATTTCCCTGATGGACAATTATATAGTATTGATGAAATGAATGTATCGTAGTATGATGATATAGTAAATTATATTGTGAGTGATATTCTACCACCTGATATTAAAAATCCACAACTAAAGAAATTCATTTATGAGTCAAAATTTTATTTTTTGGATGAATCATATTTATATAAACAATGTAAAGTTCTAATTATTATAAGGTGTGTGCCATATGATGAAACTCAACAGATAATTGAAAGATGTCATGATTCTGAAAGATGTCATGATTCTTCTGAATTTGGAGGAAATTTTATAACAAATAGAACTGCATATAAAATTTTACAAGCTAGATTTTATTGGTCTATTCTTTTTAGAGATGTTAATGAATATATTAAAACATGCGATCGATGTCAGCGAGTAGGAAATATTTCTAAAAGAAGTGAAATGCCTCTAAATTACACATTAGAAGTTGAAATTTTTTATGTGTGGGGATTACATTTTATGGGACCATTTATGCATTCAATTGGAAATTTACATATATTATTTGTTGTTGATTATATGTCCAAATGGATTGAAGCTATTATTGTACCTAAATGTGATGCTCGGAGTGTTTCTAAATTTTTAATTAAAAATATTTTTACAAGATATGGAATGCCAAGAGTAATTATTATAGATGGAGGATCTCATTTTAGGAATAATAGAATCAAAAAATTACTTAAGAAATATGATATTATGCATAGATTCTCTACTGCTTATCATCCTCAGACTAGTGGTCTAGTAGAGATATCAAATTGTGAAATTAAACAAATTTTAGAAAAAGTTGTAAATCCTTATAAATTGGATTGGTCTGCTAGATTAGATAATGCATTTTGGACATATATAGCTGCTTATAAGACTCCTATAGGAATGTCCCCATATAGACTTATTTTTGGAAATACATATCATTTACCAGTAGAGTTGGAGCATAAAGCATTTTGGGCTATTAAAGAATTTAATTTTAATTTAAAGCATACTGGTGAGATAAGATTATTGCAGATCAATGAACTTGAGGAGATGAGAAATGAAGCATATGATAATGCAAAAATCTAGAAAGATAAAATGAAAATATGGCATGAT
>NW_018231094.1:110257-113407 GCF_001263595.1 Phalaenopsis equestris | reverse complement strand
TCGGAAGATTATTAAAAAGAAGTTTAAAACTGGACAAGAATTTTTATTATATAATACAAGATTGAGATTTTTTGCAGGAAAACTGAAATCCATCTGGTTAGGACCAATTAAAAATGATTAAATTCTATTATTATGGAACTGTTGTTATTAAAGATCCTAACACTGGAAAGATATTTAAAGTTGATGGGCATCAATTGAAATATTATTATGAAGGTCACATACCACAATTTAAAGAAGTTTTAATGTTAAGTCAACCTAACTAAACAAATTGTTTGTCGGACTGACGACGTTAAACCAAGCGCTTTGTGAGAGGCAACCCATATATAAACATATATCTATGTATTACTATTTTGTTTGATAAATGTTTTATATATTAGGACAAAATAAATATACACAATTTTATATCATAAATTAAAACAAATATTGGTATTGGAGAAAAATTTGGAATCGAATTGAACAAAAAAAATGAAAAGACGAGATTTTGGCATTTGGCGCCGACAGCGCCATCTGGAGCGCTGGCGGCGTCCCGAGCAGTTTCATGCGGTTTTGATGTTTTTGGCAGACTTTGGCTGGATTTCGCTCCTTAATAATTGTCAGGACATGTTTTTAAAGTCTTAAAAACTTCCTTGGACGACCAGAAACTTCCTATTTTTGAATTCCATGGCTTCTAATTCAAGAAATACTTTCAGGTATGGAGTTTTTAATATAAGAAAGTTTATCAATTTTGACGCGCATAGATTATACGACAAAGTCATTATGAATAAGAGGCTTATCAAGGAAAGAGGCTTTGTCAATCATAGATTGATTAATCCAAGTTCTCTGATTGATAAAATCATTGTACAAAGATGATGAGAAGTTTTGTGCTACACTACTGCCGCATTGGTTTTACCAGTGGTAAGGGAATTCTATGCCAACTTACATAGAATTACCCAAGGAGTTGTCTTCATACGAGGTAAGGCTGTACCATTTACTCCGGCACGAATTCATGAGTTGCATATGATAGAAAACATTCTCATCTGTCATTATACAAATCTTATCCCAACGCGAGATTTGATACAAGATGTCTATACTTTCTGACGGATGAAATTGATATTTGCGAAATGCGAGATGAACGATATTTTAGTTTCTCTACTTCAATGCTTAATCTAATATCAAAACAGTGGCAGTTCTTCATTTCTATAAAATTGCTCCCTACCATGAAGATTAGTAGAGTCACCAAGGAAAGTGTTATTTTAAACTTCTGCAATCAAATGGAAAAGCCCATTAATGTAGATCTATCATTTTTAAATCTATTATGGGTTATTATGAATGGACCAATATATGGACTTGGGCATCCTTCTACAATTTTCCTACTTTGCAGTCAATCTCAAGTTCCATATAAAAGTTACGAAAAAGTTTTATTACCTTGAGAGCCCATGATTCCTATTGATGATAATTATGTTGGGAATGGAAATGAAGCATTAGATACTATCTTGGATCATTCATCACATGCTTCAACTCCATTAATGCCACAATAGTTGGAAGTTCACTTGCTTTGGAAAAGAAAATGAAGAAAATTGAAAGAGTACTTCAGATTATAACAAATGAAATAGAAATTCTTAAATACCTTTTTGATCACCTAGATTGGAGCATGAAGGAGAATTTTGATCATACTGGAAAAATTGAGGTAGGATAGGTTCGAAGGTTCAAGGAAAAAGGATCGATCGAAGAAAATTCAATTGATCAATTATCGTACTGACCCTTCTACAATATGTACGTTAATTACCAGTCTATGAGAGATATTAGAGGAGGAGAAAGCACTGAAGAAGAGGCAGAATAATTGAAGAATTTGGACTCTCTATAAATTTAAAATACTTATGTATTTAATGTTATTGTGTGGATTTGATTTAGTTTGCTTTGCTTTAGAATTCTAAACTTTGATTATATGTATAGTTTTGTATCAGCGTTTAGTGTTTTGGCTTGATTTTGATGCTAAATTACAATTTAGTTTGCTTTATATTTTTAAAAGCGTCATTAGAAAATTATATTTGTAAAAATGTAATTTCATATATAAAAGTTAGTTTGGTGTTGTTTGAGACAATGTTTGTTTGAGATAAAAACTTATGTTCAAAAATACTAAAAAGACTTTGCAGTAAATTGAAAGAAGATTGAAAATTGCAAAATTTAACAAATGAAATTTTTAGCCCTCTGCGCTGACGGCGCTGGCATGTGTGCCGACAGTACTGGCATGGGCGCCTGTCGGCGCCCTCAACCCGAACTGACCCAAACACCTTTAAAATTTGTGATTTGCACCATAAAACTCCATTTTTACCCGTTGAGTCACCTTCAACCTCCGGTTTTTGCACCTAGAGCTTGATTTTGCTCAGATTTGAAGTGATTTTAAGGCAAAGAAAGTTTAGATTTCATCTTCTCTAGGTAAGAGCTATACTTTGAAAGAGCTATATCTTCTCTAGGTAAGAGCTATACTTTGAACTAAAATTTTTTTATTTTCACCAAGGATTTATCTCACATTGTCGAGATCCAAAAATTTTGGAATTTTTTTAGAGATTTTGAGAAAATCTTTTGGTGGAGAACTCTTACTTAGTAGATTTAAGAATTAAGCATTTTACATTGTGATTTTTAGAATTTTGGGAATTTATTTGGATTTCCTATCAAATTTTTATTAGATTTAACATGGCACCTAAAATGAGCAAAGGAAAGAGAAAAGTGGACTATGATGAACAAAAATTTGTCAGCTTCAAAGCTAGTGCTCGTTTTCATAGTCAACTTGAAAATAAAAAAGTGATTCCGGATCGTGGATTTAAAAATTTGGGTGGAGAAGTCGAGCGATTAATCAATGCTCGGCAGTGGGAAAATTTTTGTTATTTTACTGCCGATGCAATTATTGGTCTAGTGATGGAATTCTATACCAATTTTAAAGAGACTTTTGAAGACTTTGATTTTGTTCGTGGGAAAATGGAGGAGTTTACTCCAAGAAAGATTAATGAATTTTATCAGTTGGGAGATGTGTACATTTGGAAGTATATATCATTTTCTGCTACAAATGAGGCCTTGGAAGAGGTTATTTCTTTTCTTACTGAAGTAAGGGGAACCTGGAAAGTGAAAAATGGTGTTAAGGTAAACTTTCCTCTTTCTATGTTAAATGTAGTA
>NW_018231094.1:64611-110247 GCF_001263595.1 Phalaenopsis equestris | reverse complement strand
TAGTATCTTATCTAAAGCCTGGCACTACTTTATTTCTAGAAGAATGATACCGACAAATCATCATAGTGAGGTTACAAAGGATAGAGCCATACTGAACTTCAGTATCCAGCAGGAGATGAGGATAAATGTAGGCTCTCTTATTTATATGAACACTAGATCTATTATTTTTGGAGAGACCTCTGATGGTTTAGCACACCCTGCCCTAATCTTCACACTTTGTGAACAGGCAGGAGTTGATTTTAGACCTGAGGAAGAGAGGATTGAGCCTCTAAAATCTATTGGGCTTTCCAATATAAATACATATGAATCCCATGTTGGATGGAGGTATGGAAGTAATAACAGAGATATTCCTTCTACTTTGAGGACCCCTACTTTTAGTGACCCTACTCTTCGAGAATTATGGGATCAGATAATGATCCAACAGGGAAATATCTTAAGAATGGATCATAGAATGGAAAACATGGAGGATAGATATGCTCATACTGATGATTTGATCAGACAAAAGTTCTAATATGATGCTTCTTATGATGATGCGATGGTCAAATATATGAAGGGTGATTCCTCCATATCAGCAGTAGAATTTGAATGTGGAAGAAGAAGAAGAAGATGATGATGATGATGATTTGACCTTTCTTTTGGTTTATGTTTGATTGTACTTTATTATTTTGTTGTTTGTTTTTTTATATCATTGAGATTGTTTATTGTTAGATAGTGAGACTCTGTTTTATTTTAGATATTAAGTTGTGAACTATAAAATTGTATAACTATTTGTTATTTCAAATTCAGTTTAGTTCTATTGTTAGTTGTTAGTATTTTATTGAATTTATTATAATTAACTCTTTCTCAGCGAATTTTATATGTATTGTGTTTTATTTAATGTTTTAAGTCTTGCAACTTTTCATATTAGCACCTGCAATATTTCAAAATTAAGATTCAAAATCAGAACCTTCAATAGGTAAGTATTTTCTTTATGTATTTAATGTTTTCTTTCACCCTTTATTTTTCAGTTCTTCATGCTAAATCTCTTAAAAGGATCAAATGTCTGAAAATGTGGGGGGGGGGGGGGGCGGGGGGAAGAAAAATTCATTTTTAAAGAAAAAAACTTAATTTTTTAAAGAAAGAAAGTTAATTTTATTTGTCCTCACTTAGCTATATTTTCAAAATTTTTAAATTTAACATGATCTTTGGTATGAGGGGATAAGTTTAGATAACTATATTTATGTTTCTAAATATATAGTAAACTAAAGTAAAAATTTTCAATAATAAAGGTTAATTTTAGAGAGTAAGATATTCGGTATAAGAGAATAAGACTATGTTTTTCTATTTTAAGTAAAGAAATTTGTATTTTGAAGTATTAAAAATCTTAAAGATTCATGTAAGAAGAAAAGAATTAAACTTTATGAAATCTTCAAGCTAATATAAATTTGTTAAGTGAGGAAATATGAAAAGTTTTTGAATTTAAGAAGAGAATAGTGAAGTTCAAAATAATTAAAGGCTATCTAGATATAGTAATCCTCACATAAAATAAAAAAGAGAAAACAAAAAGTATTGAAAAGGATCCTGAAAAGAAACGAAAAGAAAAAGAAAATATGAGGAGAAGCTTGAGGAGATGCCTAGCTAAAAATTGGCTTCACATGAATCAACTTAAAGAAGAAGGCTTAGCTACATTTTCTAAACTTATATTTGAGTATTAACTTATTTAATAGTAAAGTTTCATGAAGTTCATTTTCATATGAATACTCTAAGTGACTTTGATATGACAATTTGCAATTTTTCTTGAAAAGAATAAACAATCAGAAATCTTAGACTTGCTTGCTGAATATTCTTATACCTTTGGCATTAACTAGAGTTGTTTTGAATTTTTCTTAAGTTAAGCTATTGTACTTAGTTGACTAAAATATGAAAATCTAGAAGTTAAATTCTTTACCATAAGTCATATATTCTTTACGTTAAATTCTTTACCATAAGTCATATTTTTAGTAGTAAATGAGTTACTTGAGGACAAGTAACATGTAAGTTTGGGGGATTTTGACACACCAAAAAAATATGCATTTTAGACCCATATTTTATACTCATTTTTTTATATTGCACTTTAATGGAAGGTATTTTTAATGTTTTATTGCAGGTTGATGAATTTAGCACTTGGAACAAAAAGGAAGCAAAAAGCATGAAATTTGGAGCAAAAATGGAGAAGTTAAAAACCAAACTAGGCGCTGATGATGTCATTTAACATAGAAGAGGGAATTAAATTACAAAACACTTGCACCAACGGCGCCCGAATGGGCATCGATGGCGCCAGTGTCGGTTCAAACCTTGTTTCTAGAAGATTCTACTAATTTGGACACTTTTTGAAGAGTTTTTTGATGCACCTATTAGAGAACCGACTCTAAGCTCTATTTGGGGCCAAAATTGATCAAAAAATGCGCTTCTTTTCGCCATTCCTCACCACCATTCATTTTCTCATTCCTCCCCACCATTCATTTTCTTACATACCATACACTTTTTCATCCTCATTCCACCATAATTTTGGAGCCTATTAGTGATTTTTCTTTAAGAATTTATAGTTTTTGTGTTGACATTAAGAGTGAAACTTTCTTGTGTGAACTCTTCTCTAAGCGTGTTGGAGAAGAAGAAAAATGAGAGATTTCTTCTTCTTACATTTCTTAAAAAGGCTACAAGGGATTTTCTTTAAGAAAGAGTTTCAGATAAATGTTGTTTATTTATTATTGTTGTATGAACTTTCTTTTATATATGAAATTTGAGTTTTGTTGTATCTTTCTCATGAAGTTTGAGTAGTTTTCTTTATCTTTCTCCCTACTCTAAGATATGTGAAATGAAGATACAATATAAATGTGTCAATGTTAAAATATAAAATAAATTGTGATTATTTTTCAACTCCGAACTTAATTTACTTTACGATATGGCCAATTGAATTGTTGAGATTTTTTGTGAAACATATGATCCGGGAAATGGAGTATTAGTTCTACAACAGAGTGAGGATCATGTTTGATTCCATGAAGGAGGATTTCATTCATGGAATTAAGTTCAAATAAATAGGGAAATATATATTATTGGGTGTAGAATTTGAGATTTTAGGGTGACAGACTAAAATCCCCAATTTGGACTTTGTGTTTAAAATCTAAAGCGAGAGTTAGCCTTCAGGGGAAGGGAAGTGGGAGCTCTGGAGTGGGAGCCGGTATCCTCCTAGCCTAGCCATGGATTTAGGGACTATACCTTGGATTAACCAATGATTTTCTATAACACTGTATCAGGGTAGAGAATTAAAATTGCTTCTATTTGGCACAATACATATTAAAACCATTTATCTCATCTCATTTTACCCAAAATCTCATTATAGTGTGAAAGATGCTTTTTCACATAAAAAATCTTCATCACATAATAGTTTAGTAGTTACTGTTTAAACTTTGCTTTTCAGTTTTGCTAGAAGTTGAATAATTTAGTTTTGTTTGCATCTTACACGTTCAAAATTAGTGACAATAATTTTAGTGACAATAATTTTGTTTGTTCTATGAATTTCTTATTTAATTTATCATTTTAAATTTAAACCTTCCCCGTGGGATCAATATTTGGGGCTTAAATAGAAAGTCCTTTATTACTTGATAACTATATGTATATTTGTCTAGAATCCCAACATTAATTGCTTAAATTTCTTATTTATAAAATATTGCATCAAGCTTTTGGCACCGTTGCATAGCGGAGTTAACTTTATATATTTTTCACAACTATATTACATTTCACGTGGAATCAGTATACATCATGCATCAAATCCTTCATTGGAATAAAGTTCGTATCATGAAAGAATGACATGCTTTCTATCATAAACATATCGTTAATTCACGACGGAGTAAACGGTATACCTTTACCTCAAATGAAGATGACTCCTTGGTTAATTCCACGAAGATTAGTGTAGAATTCTTGTCATATAATTTCTGTGCATCAAAACTGATGAACTTTATCAGATTGAAAATCCCATATCTTGAAGTGTTTCTGGAATTGGAAGCCATGGATTTTGAAATTTGGAAGTATTTGGTCGTCTAAAATGGTTTTCATGCCTTTAAAAAGATATTTAGGCAGTTATTTTTAAAAGAAAATCCCACCAAAGTTCACCAAAAACTCTCTCAACTGCCGAAACTGTACTGGGCATTGTTGGCACCCCCGATTGCGTCGTTGGCACCATAGCTCTGTAAAAGGGCGTCGTCGGTGCCCATGTTGGCGCCGTCAGTGTTGGTTTAACATCGTCAGCCCGACGTACCAATGTTTATTCAGGATGACTCAACATCAAAATTTCTTTAATTTGTAGCATATATGTATGTATGTATGTATGTATGTATGTATGGGTTGCCTTGTATGTGCCCTTCATAATAATATTTCAATCAATGCCCATTAACTGTAAATATCTTTCCAGTTTTAGGTTCTTTAATAATAATAGTTCCATAATGATAGACTTTGATCACATTGAATGGTCCTAACCATCTAGATTTCAGTTTTCCTAGAAATAATCTCAATCTAGTATTATATAATAGAACATTTTGTTCAGGTTCAAATTTCTTTTTTATAATCCTTCGATCATGCCATATTTTTAAGTTGTCTTTATAGATTTTTGCATTATCATATGCTTCATTTCTAATCAATTCAAGTTCATTGAGTTGCAAAAAACTTTTTTCACCAGCATTCTTTAGATTAAAATAAATTATTTAATAGCCCAAAATGCTTTATGTTCCAGTTCTACTGGCAAGTGTCATGTTTTACCAAAAATAAGTCTATATGGGGGCATTCCAATAGAAGTCTTATAGGTAGTTTTGTATGCCCATAGTGCAAAATCTAATCTAGCAGACCAATCCAATTTATCAAGATTTATAGCTTTTTCTAGAATTCTCTTTATTTCACGATTTGATGCCTCTACCAGACCACTAGTTTTGGGATGATAAACAGTAGAGAATCTATGCATAATATTATATTTTCTAATTAATTTCTCGATCCACTTATTCCTAAAATGGGATCCTTCATCCATAATAATCACTCTCGGCCGGCATTCCATAACTTGTAAAAATATTTTTATTTTAAAGTTTTGAAACACTTTGAACATCACATTTAGGTACAGCAATAGCTTCAATCCATTTGGACAAATAATCAACACCAAGCAATATATATAAATTTCCAAATAAAGGCATACATGATCCCATAAAATCTAATCCCCACACATCAAAAATTTCAACTTCCAATGTGTAATTCAGAGGCATTTCATTTCTTCTAGAAATATTTCCTTCTCGCTGACATCGATCACATGTTTTTATATATTCATTAACATCTCTAAAAGGAGTAGGCCAATAAAATCCAGGTTGTGAAATTGTATGTGCAGTTCTACTAGTTCTGAAATGTCCTTCAAATTCAGAATCATAACATCGTTCAATTATTTGTTCAGTTTCTTTGTAAGGCACACATCTTCTAATGATCAAATCTTTATACTATTTAAATAAATATAGGTCATCCCAAAAAAAGAACCTTGAATCATGAATAAATTTTTTTAATTGTTGATTATTTAAATCTGGTATTAGAATATTACTCACAATATAATTTACTATATCGGTATACCACGGTATATCCTTATATCAATACTATACAATTGTTCATTAGGGAAAGTTTCTAAAATTTCATTTGCAAAATTAGTTAATATTTGTTGTTCTAATTTAGACAAATGATCAGCTATTTGATTATCACTTCCCTTTCTATCTACTACCATAAAATCAAACTCTTGCAACACAAGTATCCGTCTAATTAATCTCGGTTTAACATCCTTCTTTTGCATCAAATATTTGATAACAGAGTGGTCTGTATGCACTATACATTTTTCTCCAATTAAGTAAGGTCTAAGCTTATTAAAGGCATAAACAATAGCTAATAACTCTCTTTCAGTACTGATGTAATTAATTTGAGCATCATTTAAAGTTTTACTATCATAATATATTACTTTAAAAATTTTATTATACCTTTGCCCTGAAATAACTCCAATAGGATGATCATTAGCATCAAACATTATTTCAAATGGTTTCTCCCAATCAGGTGGAACTATTATAGGAGCAGTGATTAAATTTTCTTTTAGTTGTTCAAATTTTTTCATGCATTCCTCATTAATATTAAATTTCATATCCTTTTTCTAAAAGTTGACATAATATCTTAGTAATTTTTTTAAAATTTTTTATATAACGTCTGTAGAAACCAGCATGTCTTAGAGAATTTCTTACCCCTCTAGCCGTAGTAGGAGGCAGTAATTTTGCAATAACTTGATTTTTTGTTGGATCTACTTCCATGCCATTTTCAGAAAATTTTATGTCCAAGTACAATTCCTCCTGCAACCATAAATTAACATTTTTCCCAATTTAATACTAAGTTGATTTTTCACATAGTTCTAGAACTTTTTCTAAATTATTTAAACATAATTCAAATGAAGTTCTAAATAAAGAAAAGTCATCCATAAATACTTCCATTCCACATTCAATTAAATTACAAAAAATTGATATCATACATCTTTGAAATGTTGCAGGTGAGTTATGATCTTGAATTTTTTCTATGTAAGGATTTATGAAGTTGACACCACTACAACGCCAAAAACTTGATCCTTATATGAAAAGTAAGTTATGTAAAATATATATAAATTATTAGCAATGAATAATGGGATTATACACAAGTATACATATCGTTATCAAGTAATAATGGAATTTCTATTTAAGCCCTAAATATCGATCCCACGGGGAAGGTGTAAGTTAGCAAGGATAAATTTTAATAGGAAATTTATAGAAAATCTAACGAAATCACTATCACTAATTTTGAATGTTGAAATTTTAACCAAACTAAATTACTTAACTATTAGAAATTACTTAAATTACTTAACTATTAGCAAAAATGAAAATGCAACTTTTAAATATTAAATACTAATCTAAGAACTATGTTTAGGTAATGAAGATTTCTTATGATAAAAAGCATCATTCCCACTACAATGAAATTCTGATGAAATGAGATAAGATAAATATTTTTAATATGGATTGTGCCAAATAGGAGCAATTTTAATTCTCTACCATGATACAGTGCATAGAAAATCATTGGCTAATCTTAGGTTTAGTCCCTAGATCTGTGACTAGGCTAGGAGAATACCGGCTCCCACTCTAGAGCTCCCACTTTTCTTCACCTGAAGGCTAACTCTCGCTTTAGTTTTTAAAACATAAGACCAAATTGGAAATTTTAATCTGTCACCCTAAATATTCTCCAATTTTACACCCAACAAGGAATATATCCCTATTTATTTGCACTTAATTTCATGAACGAATTTCTCCTTCATGAAATCAAATGTGATCCTCACTCTGTTGTAGAACTCATACTCAATTTCCTGGATCATATGTTTTACAGCATATTTTAACAAATCAATTGGTCAGACTGAAAAGTAAATTAAGTTCGGAGTTGAAAAATCATCATAATTTATTTTATATTTTAATTATGCCACATTCATTTTATTTCTTCATTTCACCATATCTCAGAGTAGGGGGAAAGATAGAGAGAACTACTCAGACTTCATGAGAAAGATATGATAAAACACAAATTTCATATATAAAATAAAGTTCATACAAAACTAAATAAACAAACAAACTTATCTGGAACTCTTGCTCAAAGCAAATCCTTTGTAGCCTTTCCTTAGAAATGCAGGAAGAAGAATTCTCTCACTTTTCTCCTCTCCAACACTTACGGAAAGTTTAACACTAAATATCACAACAAAAACTCTAAACTATGAAAATTAAATCACTAATTAACTCCAATATGGTAATGGAATGGAATGATGTTGCTCAAAGCAAATCCTTTGTAGCCTTTCCTTAGAAATGCAGGAAGAAGAATTCTCTCACTTTTCTCCTCTCCAACACTTACGGAAAGTTTAACACTAAATATCACAACAAAAACTCTAAACTATGAAAATTAAATCACTAATTAACTCCAATATGGTAATGGAATGGAATGATGTTGAGCAAAAAATGAACGTAGAGGAGTGAAAAACGTAGACGAGTGAATTTTCTGATGAAAGTCGGCCCCAAATAGAGCCCAAGGTGGTTCTCCAAGAGGTGCCCTCCAAAAACTCTTCAAAAAGGAGGTGCCTCCAAAAACTCTTCAAAAAGTCTTCCAAATACATTGAACCTTCTAGAAATGGGGTCTGCATTGCCTTCGGCGCCGTCAGCGCTGGCCTGACGCCATCAACGCTGAGTAAAAATCTCCAGCGTTAAATTGTTCTGCGTCGTTGGTGCTGACCTTGCCGGCGCTGAGCATTTCTTCAAAAACTTAATTTTGACTCTAAATTTCATCCTTTTTGCTTTCTTTTTGCTTTAAGCCCTAAAAATCAACAACCTGCAAGAAAACATCAAACACATTCCATTAAATTGTAATATCACCAAAAATGAGTATAAAATATGGCTCTAAAAATGCATATATTTTTTGTGTATCATGTTACATAGTCCAAAAGGCATTCTACAAAAAAGCAAATGTTCCATAAGGGCTTGTAAATGTTGTTTTTTCCTGATCCTTAGGAGCAATCAGAATTTGATGATACCCGGTATATTCATCTAGAAAGCAGTAATATTTTTGCCAAGAAAATTTATCCAACATTTGGTCTAGAAATGGTAAAGGAAAATGATCTTTCCTTGTGGTCATATTTAATTTTCTATAGTCTATACAAATTCACCATCCGGTAACTTATCTTATTGAAATTACCAGAATTTGATGATACCCGGTATATTCATCTAGAAAGCAGTAATATTTTTGCCAAGAAAATTTATCCAACATTTGGTCTAGAAATGGTAAAGGAAAATGATCTTTCCTTGTGGTCATATTTAATTTTCTATAGTCTATACAAATTCACCATCCGGTAACTTATCTTATTGAAATTACTTCATTTTTCTCATTTACTTCAACTGTCACTCCTCCTTTCCTTGGAACACAGTGGATTGGACTTACCCAAGCATTGTCTGAAATAGGATATATAATTCCAGCATCTAACCATTTTAAGATTTCCTTTTTAACAACTTCTTTAATTATCGGGTTTAATCTCCTTTGAGAATCAACTTTAGGTTTGTATTGTTCATCTAATAGAATTATGTGCATACAAATAGGACTGATTCCGTTAATATTACTAAAGTCCATCCAAAGGCCTCCAAAGGCCTTCCATCCAAAGGCCTTCTTATATCTTTTCAACATTTATATTAATTTTTGTTCTTGAATTTCAGTTAAATCAAAAGATATAATAATAGGCAAAGTAGATGAATCTCCTAAATACACATATTTTAAATGGGCAGGTAATACTTTTAGTTCAAGTTTGGGTGGTTTAATACTTGATTGAATAAGATTTTTATTATCATTTTCCATATGATCCAAAATTTCAAATTTGTCCTGAACATAATCTAAATTCTCATTCTTTATTTCATTCTCATTCTTATAATTCTAGGATACATTTCCCCTGCTATTGTAACTCTTCAGTTAGCTGATCAATCAATAACTTATCCTAAAGGAGTTATAGAAGATGTATTAGTAAAAGTGGATTAATTTATTTTTCCTGTAGAATTTATAGTACCAAATTTGTCCTGAACATAATCTAAATTCTCATTCTTTATTTCATTCTCATTCTTATAATTCTAGGATACATTTCCCCTGCTATTGTAACTCTTCAGTTAGCTGATCAATCAATAACTTATCCTAAAGGAGTTATAGAAGATGTATTAGTAAAAGTGGATTAATTTATTTTTCCTGTAGAATTTATAGTACTAGATATGGAGAAAGATAAAAAGATTCCTATTATTTTGGGGAGACCATTTTTTGCAACAGGGAGAGTTGTGATAGATGTACAAAAAGGAGAATTAATAATGAGAGTTAATGATCAAGAAGTAACATTTAATATTGTGAAAGCTATGAAATATCCTACAATAAAAAAAATGAATGTTTTAGAATGGAAGTTACTGATTATCTGAGTAATGAGCAATTTAAGGAAGTGCTTGAATAAAAATTAAGGCAAGAAGAATATTATGAGAATGAAATAAAAGAAGAAAATTTAGATTTTATTCAGGATAAATTTGAACTTTAGATTTGTTAGAAAATGATAATAAAAATTTTATTCCTTCAATTATTAAACCACCTGAACTTGAACTGAAAGTATTACCTGCCCATTTAAAATATCTTTTTTTAGGAGATGCATCTACACTGACTATTATTGTATCTTTTGATTTAACTGAAATTCAAGAACAAAAATTAATAGAAATGTTAAAAGATATCAAAAGGCTGATGGACTTTAGCAGATATTAAAGGAATTATCCTTCAATTTGTATGAACATAATTTTATCAGATGAACAATATGAACATAAAGCTGATCCCTAAAGAAATACGAACCTAAAGCTAATCCTTAGAGGAGATTAAACCCAATAATGAAAGAAGTTGTTAAAAAGAAATATTAAAATGGCTAAATGCTGAAATTATATATCATATTTATATATCATATTTCAAACAGTGTTTGGGTAAGTCTAATTCATTGTGTTCCAAAGAAAGGAGGAGTGATTGTTGAAGTAAATGAGAAAAATGAATTAATTCCATTAAGACAAGTTACTGGTTGGCAAATTTGTATAAACTATAGAAAATTAAACAAGGCCACCAGGAAAGATCACTTTCCTTTATTGGATAGATTGGATGGAAACAAATATTACTGCTTTTTAGATGGATATACTAGGTATAATCAAATTTAAATTTGATCCTAAGGATGAAGAGGAAACAACATTTACAAGCTCTTATGCAACATTTGCTTTTCGTAGAATACCTTTTGGCTATGCAATGCACCTGCGACATTTCAAAGATGTATGATGTCAATTTTTAGTAATTTTATTGAACATGAAATGGAAGTATATAGATGATTTCTCTGTATTTGAGACTTCATTTGTATTGTGTTTAAATAATTTAGAAAAAGTTCTAGAATTATGTGAACGAATCAACCTAATACTAAATTGGGAAAAATGTCAATTTATAGTTGTAGGAGGAATTGTACTTGGGCATAAATTTTTTGAAAAATGGCATGGAAGTAGACCCTACAAAAATTCAAGTTATTGAGAAATTACCACCTTCTACTACGGTTAGAGGGGTAAGAAGTTTTATAGGACATGTTGGTTTCTAGAGGCGTTATATAAAAAAATTTTCAAAAATAAGTAAGCTATTATGCCAACTTTTAGAAAAGGATACAAAATTTCAACTTTTAAAAAAGGATACAAAATTTAATTTTAATGAGGAATGCATAAAATCATTTGAATTATTAAAATAAAAATTATTCACTGCACCTATAATAGTTCCACCTGACTAGGAGAAACCATTTGAAATAATGTGTGATGCTAGTCATTATGCTATTGGAGTTGTTTTAGCACAAAGACAAAACAAAGTTTTTAAAGTAATACATTATGCTAGTAAAACACTAAATGTCTCTAAATGATGCTCAAATTAGTTACATTGCTATGGAAAGAGAGTTATTAACTATTGTCCATGCCTTTGATAAGGCCTTTGATAAGTTTAGATCTTACTTGATTGGAACCAAATGTATAGTGCATACAGATCATTCTGCTATCAAATAATTGATGCAAAAGAAGGATACTAAAACAAGTTTAATTAGATGGATACTTCTTCTGCAAGAGTTTGATTTTATGGTAATTGATAGAAAAGGAAATAAAAATCAAATAGCTGATCACTTGTCTAGAATAGAAAGAAATATTAACTAAATTTGCAAATAAAATTTTAGAAAATTTCCCTGAATAATTATACAATATTAATATAATGATCATACAGTTGTATGTCGATATAGTAAATTATATTGTAAGTGATATTCTACCACCAGATGTTAAGAATCAACAATTAAAAAAATTTATTTATGATTCAAATTTCTATTTTTGGGATGACCCATATTTGTATAAACAATGTAACGATCTAATTATTAGGAGATGTGTGCCTTACGTAGAAACTCAACAAATAATTAAAAGATGTCATGATTCTGAATTTGAAAGATATTTTGGAACAAATAGAACTGCACATAAAATTTTGCAAGCTGAATTTTATTGGCCTACTATTTTTAGAGATGTTAATGAATATATTAAAACATGAATCAATTTCAACAAGTAAGAAATATTTCTAGAAGAAATGAAATGTCTCTAAATTACACATTGGAAGTTGAAAGTTTTGAGGTATGGGGATTAGATTTTATGGGACCATTTATGCCTACATTTGAAAATTTATATATATTACTTGCTATTGATTATATGTCCAAATAGATTGAAGCTATTGTTGTACCTAGATGTGATGCTCGGAGTGTTTCTTAATTTTTAAATAAAAATATTTTTACGAGATATGGAATCCCTAGAGTAATTGTTACGGATGGAGAATCCCATTTTAAGAATAAGGGAATCGATAAATTCATTAAAAAATATGATATTGTGCATAAATTCTCTGCTGCTTGTCATCCTCAGACTAAAAGTCTAGCAAAGATATCAAATAATAAAATAAAATGAATTTTAGAAAAAGTTGTAAATCTCTATAATAAATCTAAAAGTTGTAAATCTCTATAAATTGGATTGGTCTGCTAAATTAGATACTGCATTATAAGGATACAGAACTGCTTATAAGACTCCTATTAGAATGTCACCTTATAGACTTACTTTTGGAAAAATATGCCACAAAAAATGTCACTTACCTGTAGAATTAGAGCATAAAGCATTTTGGGCTATTAAGGAGTTTAAGTTTAATCTAAAAGATGCTGGTGAGAAAAGATTGTTGCAACTCAATGAACTTGAGGACTTGAGGAGATTAGAAATATAGAAATAAAGCATATGATAATGTAAAAATTTATAAAGAGAAAATGAAAATATGGCATGATCAAAAGATTATTAAAAAGAAGTTTAAACCTGATAAGAATTTATATTATATAATACAAGATTGAGATTATTTCCAAGAAAACTGAATTCCAGATGGTTAGGACCATTTAAAGTGATTAAAGTCTATCATTATGGAATTGTTGTTATTAAAGATCCTAAAACTCAAAAGATATTTAAACTTAATGGGCATCAATTGTAACATTATTATGAAGAGCACATGCCACAATTTAAATAAATTTTGATGTTAAGTCATCTTGAGTAAACAATGGTATGTCGGGTTGACGACGTTAAACCAAGCGCTTTGTGGGAGGCAACCCATATAAATTTACATATATCTATACATGTATCAGTATCTTATTATTTTGTTTAATAAGTGTTATATATAAGGAAATAATATTATTTTTTAATCCTACACAATTTTATATATCATAAATTAAAACAAATATTCATAAATTAAAACAAATAAAATTAAAACAAATATTGGTATTGAAGGAAATTTTGGAATCAAATTGAACCAAAAAAAAATAAGAGACGCAATAATGGGTACCGACAGCGCTTGTCTACATGGGCCATGGTGCCAACAGCGCCATCGAGAGTGCCAACAGCATCCCAAGCAGTTTCGTGCATTCAGGATGAATTTGGCGGACTTTGGCGGGATCGTACTCCTAAATAACTGTCGAGAGGTGTTTTAAAGGCCTAAAAACCGCCTTGGACGACAAAAAACTTCCAAATTTTGAAATTCATGGCTTCTAATTCCAGAAATAGTTCAAGGTATGAAGTTTTCAATAAAAAAAAGTTTATCTGTTTTGATGCACAGAAATTATATGACAAGGTCATCATGAAGAAGAGACTTATCAAGGAGAGAGGCTTTGTCAATCATGAATTGAGTAATCCAAGTTCATAGATTGAGAAAATCATTGTACAGAGGCGTTGAGAAGTTCTATGCTAAACTACTGCTACACTACTACTGCAGTTGTAAGGCCGATAGTTAAGGAGTTTTATGCTAACTTACATTGAATTACCCAAGGAGTCGTCTTCGTTCGAAGTAAGGCTGTACCATTTACTCCGCCTCAAATTAATGATTTGTATATGGTAGAAAACATGCCAAACTGTCATTATACAAATTTTATCCCAACGAGAGATATGACGCAAGATGTATATCATTTTCTAACTGATGAAAATGATAATTCGGAAATCAGAGATGAGGGATATGTTAGTTTCTCTACTTCACTACTTAATCCAATATTAAAACAGCGGCATTTCTTCATCTCTGCAAAATTATTCCCTACCATGAAAATTAGTAGAGTTACAAAAGAAAGTGTTATATTAAACTATTGCATTCAAATGGAAAAGTCCATTGATGTGGGATTGATTATTTTCAAATCTATTATAGGTATTATTATGAATGGGCCTATAGATAGGCTGGGGCATCCTTCTACAATTTTCTTACTTTGTAGTCAATCTCAAGTGCCATATGAAAATTGGGAGAAATTGGGAGAAAGTGGAGAAAGTGTTATTACCCTGGGAGCCCATGATTCCTATTGATGACAATTATATTGGGAATGGAAATGAAGCATTAGATATTATTTTAGATCATTCATCACATGCTTCAACACCATTAATACCACAAATAGTTGGAAGTTCAATAGCTTTGGAGAAGAAAATGAAGAAAATCGAAAGAGAACTTCAGAGTATTATGAATGCAATAGGAAATCTTAACTACCTTTTTTATCTCTTAGATTGGAGGATGAAGGAAAACTTTGATCATACTGGAACAATTGAAGTAGGTTTGGTGCAAATGTTCAAGAAAAATGGTTGGATCGAAGAAAATTCAACTGATCAATTCGCATACCGACCCTTCTATAATTTGTATGTCCATTATCAGTCTATGGGAGATATTAGAGGAGGAGAAAGTACTAAAGATGAAGCAGAATAGTTGAAAAAGTTGGACTCCCTACTATTTTAAAGTAATTATGCTTTAAATGTGATTGTGCTGGATTTACTTTACTTTAGAACTCTTACAACTTTAAGTGTGTGTATAGTTTTGTGTCAGCGTTCTAGCGTTGTGGCTTGATTTCGACACTGAATTAAAATTTAGTTTGCTTTATGTATGTGAAAATGTGATTAGAAAAGTGTATTCATAAGATTTGGATTTTCATATATAAAAGTTAGTTTGGTGTTTAGTTTATATAAAAGTTAGTTTGGTGTTGTTTGTGAATTATTTTAAGATGAAAATTAGTGTTCAAAAAGACTAATTAGATTTTGGAGTGAATTGAAAGAAATTTGAAAATTGTGAAAGTTAAAAAATTGAATTGTTTACCACTGGCGTCGACGGCGCCAGATTGGGCACCGACAACCCTCGACCCGAAAGTACCCAAATCCCTTTAAATTTGCAATTTGTACAGTAAAAACACCATTTTTACCCTTTCGATCACCTTCAACCTACAGTTTGTGCACCTAGAGCTTACTATTTCTTAGATTTGAGGTGATTTAAGGAAAAAGAAGTTCGGATTTCATCTTCTCTTGGTAAGAGATACATTTTGTACCCAAAATTTTTTATTTTCACCAAGGATTTATCTTAGATTGCCGAGATCCAAAATTTTGAAATTTTTATCAGAAGATTTTGAGAAAATCCTTTGGTGAATATCTTAGGTCTTCTTATTGTCTGGTGACCTTCTTCCTCTCCCTTACATTAGGTAGTCTTCCCTCTTTGATTGTCATATATAACAAAAATGTTGGGATACTTATTTACATATCACGTAATTCTTAGGTATTTACAGTTTTAGCATCAAAACTTGTGTATTTACAAGCATAGCAATCAAATCTTTAATATTGCACCAATAATATCATTATCATAAAATTTTTAAAAAATACAGCTGGTATTTCTATGCTCAAATTTATAACATTAAAATATTATAAATTTGCTAAAATTCATAAATTCCAATGTACATAAATTAAAATTTTCTTTCAACATTATCATGATACTAAATTTTTCAACAAATTGGGGGGACTAATACGCCATCAATAAATTTTCGACAATGATATTTAAAAATGGGGGGACTAATACACCATCAATAAATTTTCATCATCCAACACAAATCTAGAGCCATGACATGAATCTCAAAGTCATTTTTGAGTAAGATGCATTCAAACCTCGAATAAAAATCATATAGAACTTCGATTTCAGTAAACGTACAGTCAAACTCACCGGCTCGACGAGACAGACCCAGTGATACCAAAATTGATCCAATTCGAGTCAAATCAAGCCCAGATCAAGTTGTTAAATCACTTTTTGAAAGATTTCAGTGCATAAATGAAAGGTCAAACAAATTACAAATCTGACAAAGCTATGGTCAAATTGAGTTTCTCGGAGAGGGAAATCAAACAAGCTCAAGATCGCTCAATTATGATAGCATTAAGGAGCTCAAATGTTCACTGAATGTCTTCCGATTGAGAGAATCTCTCATGGTCGTTTGACAAATTGGTTTGAATTCCTTCCTTATTTGCAGAGGTGCTTCTCCCATATTTTATAAGTATAGCCCTATCCCCCCATTAGAGGGGAAAGACGATGAGCCTAAAGAAGGCTGAACTTGGAGGATGAGCTAAAGTCCAGCATCGCTTCTGCACCATGGATCTGACAAGTAACTCTAACTTCTGTACTCGTAGACTAGCATAAACTACCACCTATCGGCCACTATCGACCACTAGCCATAGTCATCGGTGGGCATTGACTCGTTGCAAAAAGACCCCTTGTAGAATCATGACATGTGTAGCGGAATCCTGGTCTACATTGCAGAATAACAAGGTATCTCGCATAATAGTGTGCCTCATATATGGTGCAATGACACCTCCAAATGATGGTGCAACAATGCATCTCAAATATGGTACAACAACACACCCTAATAATGGTGTAACAATGCACCCCACATATGGTGAAACGATGCCTCTCAAAGATAGTGTAACAATGCACTCTGAAGATGGTGACTTTTTGAACTCCTAAAGCTCTCCTTGCAGCCCACCACTATGGCCTAAATTGACCAACTACTGTCAATGTGGTTTACAATTCATGAAGCTCCTGACTTCAGCCTCTACCGCCAACGGTCGTCATCGCAGTCCACCACTACAACATACATGATCAAAACTGGCCTACATGATCAATAACTCATGTAGCTTGATCCACCTAAAAATTACATGTTTTTAATGTAAATTTCATGATCATTTTATTTACATTTTTAATGATATTAAACTTTAAAGGAAGATATTTTGCATGTTTTTATCTTCAGGTATAATAAATGGACTTTTAGCAAAAATGGAGCAAAAACGGTGTCATTTGGAGTCAAATTGAGCAAGGAAGAAAATTCTGACCTGGCATGTTTGATATGTCTTTCTATGCTTAATTTCCTTTACGTTTATCACATATTTTTGAATGAAATTATACTTTAAAGTAATGTTATTTTCATGTCTATCTTGTAGGTATATCAATTTGGAGCACAACGAAGCTTAAACAAGGTGAAATGAAGCTAAAATGGAGCAAAACAGGGCGAAACGGTGGAGCTGCCTAAAGGGTGGTGTTTAGGCGCCCAAATTGGCGTCTAGGTGCCCAAATTGGCGCCTAGGCACCAGTGACGCGGAAAAATAGTGCCTAGGAGTCAGAAACTGGCGCCTAGGCACCAAAAACGGTTGGAGGTCGTTTTAGACGACCCAAGGCATTAAAAGGCACCCATTGAGAATTGAAGAGGCACCTTGCGACACTTCTCAACATTTGGGAAGTTTTAGAATGTCCAAGAACGTCTAATGGTCATAGATAGGAGTAGGAATGTAGATTTCTACCTTTTCTGGAGAGATTGATGAGGGATTTTTAAGATACATGTGTAAGAAATTACACTAGCGTTGCATTGATGAACAAGAGGCTTTGTTGGAGAGATTTTCAGCTTTCTTTCAAGGGTAAAAGACAAGTATTATGTTCTTCATTTTCTATAATTTTTGTTAACACTTCCTTGTGGATTTGCTTTGAATTAAACGAATTTTTCCGTTGTGTTTTCTCCATGCTTCATGAGTAGTTTTCTTTACTCTTTTCTTTTGTTTTGAAGTAGTGCATGTGTAGGAAATTTCATTTTCTTATAGAACGATTTCAATCTGTTGTGATGAGTAATACCTCCTTTACTTCATTGACATAACCTAAGTGGCAATAGGTTATGTTAAAATTTGGTTTAGTTGAAACTAAGAATTGGGAGAACTGTGATCTTACAACTTGAGTGCACTCACATTGTCTGGTAGGCTATGATGAAATAGTTTAGGCAGCAAAGCAACTTTTAAGGAAATATAATTTATTGATCTATTTCTATTAGAATTTTCTAGGTGACAGATAGTTGCTCAAAACTAATATAATACTAAGCATATTTATACCCTTAGATGAGTGGTAGGTAGACATATGTTCCTTGTTGGCACAAAACTCTATAAAATAATTTTACTGCTTATGTCATTATTTTCATTTACTTTTATTTGGCATTGATTTAGAAATATGTTTAGGATTCTGGAATTCATGTTAAAATTGTTTTTATTATTAATGTGATGGTATTCGCTTGAACTTCATTTACATTGCAATTTTGTCCTGTTATAATGTTGAAATCCGTTGTAATCGCATTAAGACCCGGGAGGGCAATGTAATTCTCAACTGAGTAGAGCCACATTTCACTTTGGAAAAAGCAGTGGTGATCGTCTGAGGGGGAGTGCACATAGATAGGGAGAAAATATTTTATGGGCGTATAATTGATGTTTCTAGGGTGGCAAGCTAGATTCATTTATCAATTTGGTTTAGAGTTTGGAACTAATAGAGTACTAAGGGTCACTGGTAGGTTCTATAGAGAGGGCACAGTGGGTAATTTAGGAGTGAGAGAATAGAACCTACCCAACGCTACTATACATGCCGACACCATCTTTAGATTAGTCAATGTTCTTTGCACATCAAAAGAAGTATAGAATATGTATGCTCCTATTTGTCAATATTACATTAAACTCTACACATTTCATTCCTTCACATTTTTTATGTCGATGCACTTGAGAATGGTAGTTTTTACATCTCAAAACTTTCAAAACTAATTTATTCATATAAGTTATCTTTAGAATTCATATTTGCATTTAGGAAAAGTTGTTATCTTTGTATTTAATATTTGCATTTAGAAGTAGTTGATAGATAAAACACCATCTTAATCGACCTTCTAACTCAAGAATTGATAGTAGTAGACTAGGATTTCGCCTAAGGGCTTTCTTACATCGCTTCTCTATGAGATCGATATTGGGGTCATTAAAGAAAATCCTATATTACTTAAAACGATACGTATACTTGCGTAGTACCCCTAGTGTGTAATATATTTTCTTAATTTTATAACATTTCAATTTTGCATACTACCTGCTAAATATAAATTTGGGTCAAGTTTTTTTGTCATCTTTTGGAAACTAAACAATTGTTTAATTGCTGGTTGGGTCATAGCTCTCGACTCCAACCTTTGTGGCCTACAGACATAATCATAGTTCATCACTATATCCTACGTGCCACCTATAACCTACATGGATCACAGCTCATGTAGCTCCCAACTCCGACCCCTGTGACTTATATAAGTCGTCGTAGCTCCCTACCACGACCTATGTGAACAACTGCAACCTATGTGACTTATACCTCGTGCAGCTCCGGACTATAGTCCGTGCAACCTACGGACGTCTTCACATCTCACCGCTACAGTCTACGTAATCAACTATGGCCCAAGTGGCTCACAACTCATTTAGCTTTCGATTCTAGCCCCTTCAACCTATGGATGTCACCATAACTCACCAATATGTTCTATGTGACCAACTACAGCCTACATGTCTCAGAACTCGTTTAGCTCCCAATTCTGACCCCTTCAGCCTATGGATGTCATCGTAGCTCACCATTATGTTCTATGTGACCAACTACGACCTATGTGGCTTATAGCTTGTGCATCTCCCGATTCTGATTATTGTTTACTACATAAGTCATCAAATCTCACCATTACGACCTATGTTTCCAACTATGGCCTATGTGGATTATAGCTCATGTAGCTCAAACTCTGGCTTATGCAGCTTATGAACATCATCACAACTCACCAACTATGATCTACGTGACTCACAACTTGTGTAGCTCCTGACTTCGACTCTTGTAACCTACAGAAATCATCATAGACCACCACCATGGTCTACATGGCTTACAACTATAGCAGCTCCTCTCTGGCCCTGCAACCTACAAATGTCATCACAGCTCACCACTACAACCTAAGGGACTGACTATGGCCTATGTGTCTCACAGCTCGTTCATCTTCTAACTGTGGCCTCTACGATCTATGGATGCTCTTGAAACAACCATATGTGGCCAATGTTTTAAAAGGAGAGGGTGTTGGGTGTGGTGTTTTAGCTATTATGGGGCAAGTCGTAAGCCCCAAGGTGTCGGTCTTAAGCCCCACAGTATAAAAAAATTAGGAATATAAATTTTAAGGGAAAAAATAAACTATTTATGTATAATAAAAAAATTAAACACAAATAAAACAAGTCTTCAATGATAAGAATCTTCAAGATACTAGCAAAAATCCACAAAAAACAGAAACATATAAATTTAATTAAACATTTTTTAGCCAAAAAATAAGTTTATGATCATTTAATCTCAATCGTTGAAGGTTATTCATTCTTCAAATTCATCATCAAAGTTTTCTTCTTCTTTACCAATAGTTGTGTCTAAATCGCAACTAGATCCTTCATATTCTCTACATTTATTATTCACTTCATTGAATTCATCATCATGTTTAATCTCAAGTGCATTCATAGTTTGTTTCTTCTTATCATTGTTGCCTAAATTATAAACACAAATAAAATGACATTTGGAAATACTTAGGATTTTTTTCTATTAAAAATTAAGAATGCATATTTATGTAAAGAACAAATAAATGAAAATATGAAACTTGTTCTTTTATTCATCTTCCTTTATTCTTGTGAGATATGTTACAAAAATGTCCTTTCTTCCTCTTATAATACTTTGTGATTCTTCATTCACATTTGTTGTGGGCATAATTCTAATTACATTAACATCAAAGATTGGTTCTTCTTCAATCATCCAAGAAGGTTCATATGGAAGTACTATATCTTCTTTCTCAACAATCCACTGATCATCAAAGTTTATATCATTTATCAGTATTAGATTGAAGTCTTGTTTTTTTTCTTATACTTCTCTCTCTCAATCTAGTATTGCATCTTACATATATCATAGCATTTAACCTCGTGTGCTCCAACATGTTTCTCTTCTTAGTATGAATCTAAGATAGAAAGTAATATTTTAAAGAGGTGATTATGAAAGCAAATAGTAATAATTTTAACTTATAAGAAATAAAAAAATTATTGACATTCAAAAGTGCTTCAATTTCTTTCACAACTTGATGAACTGCATATGATGCTAAGAACTCGAATCACAAAATTTGTTAACTTAGGTGTTTCCCACCAAATCTCATCCATCAATTAGTAGGAGATCTCATCTTTCTTAAATTCATATGATAAGAGGTGATTATGAAAGCAAATAGTAATAATTTTAACTTATAAGAAATAAAAAAATTATTGACATTCAAAAGTGCTTCAATTTCTTTCACAACTTGATGAACTGCATATGATGCTAAGAACTCGAATCACAAAATTTGTTAACTTAGGTGTTTCCCACCAAATCTCATCCATCAATTAGTAGGAGATCTCATCTTTCTTAAATTCATATGATGCAAATAGTAATAATTTTAACTTATAAGAAATAAAAAAATTTATTGTCATTCAAAAGTGCTTCAATTTCTTTCACAACTTGATGAACTGCATATGATGCTAAGAACTCAAATCACAAAATTTGTTAACTTAGGTGTTTCCCACCAAATCTCATACATCAATCAGTAGGAGATCTCAACTTTCTTCAATTCATAACAACTTGATCCCAAGAATATAGTTGTGTAAAAATTATATAGTTGACTCTGCTGTGCAACGATGCCAAAAGCTTGATGCAATATTTTATGAATAAGAAATTTAAGCAATTAATATTGGGATTCTACGCAAGTATATGTATCGCTATCAAGTAATAAAGGATTTTTTATTTAAGCCCCAAATATCGATCTCACAGGGAATGTTTAAATTTGAAATGATAAATTTACTAGGAAATTCACAGAAATTCAATACGAAACTACTGTCACTAATTTCGAATGTTGAGATATTATCAGAACTAAATTATTTAACTGATAACAAAACCAAAATACAAAGTTTAAACAGTAACTACTAAACTATTAAACTATGTTTATGTGATGAAGATTTCTTATGTGAAAAAACATCTTTTCCACTACAATGGATTTTGGTAAAATGAGATGAAATAAATGGTTCAATTATGTATAGTGCCAAATATGAGCAGTTTTAATACTCTACCCTGGTATAGTGTTATAGAAAATCACTGGCTAATCCCATGTTTAGTCCCTAAATCCATGGTCAGGCTAGGAGGATACTGGCTCCCACTCCAGAGCTCCCACTTCCCTTCACCTGAAGGTTAACTCTCGCTTTAGTTTTTAAACACTAAGACTGAATTGGGGATTTTAGTCTGTCACCCTAAAGGTTCTCCAATTCTACACCCAATAAAGTATATTTCCATATTTATTTGCACTTAATTCCTTGAACGAAATTCTACTTCATGGAATCAAATGTGATCCTAACTCTGTTGTAGAACTCATACTCCATTTCCCGGATCATATGTTTCACAGCATATTTTAACAATTCAATTGGCTAGATCAAAAAGTTAATTATGTTCGGAGCTGAATCGACTTTGGCACCGTCGGCGCCCATTTTGGCGTCGTTGGCCCCAGTGTCCCGCAATTTAATTCGTCCTCTCTGTCAAATGGCGTCGTCGGCGCTATTTATGGCGTCGTCAGCCCTGAACAAATTTCAACTTCCTCATTTTTGCTCCAAATTTCATCATTTTGTGCTTTAAGTACTAAAATTCAACGACCTGTAAGAAAACATAAAAATACCTTCCATTAAAGTGCAAATACCCCAGAAATGAGTATAAAATATGGGTCTAAAAATGCATATATTTTTTGTGTATCACAACTCTACTCTCAAAGTCTCCTTGTAAGTTATCATACAAGTCTAGTTGAATATCAACTCTAAGACGATCTTCATAGTCCAACATTCTTTCCATACAAGCAATTAACCCTTCTTGCACCTCATCATCATTAAAAAAATTATCCTCAAAGCAAAATTAAAGGTTTAAATAATAACCAACTAAATGTAGTGGTTTATGAAGTTGGACTTGCCATTTTGCATCTATTTTCCTCTAAATAGGTCTATACTTCTTTTCATTATTCCCACAATTAAAAGCAAGTTTTTCTTTTGCTAAATCCATTAATTCATAATATAACCCATGACTGGCCTTTGTTCTGAGTCATCCTCTCTTAGAACATTTATAAGCAGCACAACACTTTTGACACAATAAGCAAGATGACCCCAAAAATGTCGATAAAACAAAATAACAGCTCGAGCATTTATAATTTTTGTCCTCTTTGACCATAGAATAGAACAACAAGCTTCTGAGGAGAACATTGTCTGAAGTGGTTGTTTCAGCTTGTAAATGCTTTGATGTTGTAGTAAACTGTGTGATGCTAGATAAACAAGTTCCATCTCCTTTGTAAAAGATCTCATCAAAACTAGAACCCATTTGTGCCCATAAATGATTTTGACAAGTTGTTTTGCTTTTGCAAGTGCACTCTCGTGAATCTTCAACTTTCCAATGTCTTTTAACATTAGGTCAATACAATGTGTTGCCCATGGTGTCCAATAAATATGTTCCTTTCTTCATTTATTTTTTTACCCGCATTCACATAGGTTGACCTATCATATATTATAATTTGCACCATATTTTTTTCTCCAACTTCCTCAATCTTGTCATCCAAATAAGCAAATAGTAAATCACCACTTTTATAGCATTAGAAGTATCCACATATTTAAGAAACTATGTCTCAGCTGGATTATTACAATAAAATTAATAAAAAAAAGTCTACTTTTTCATCTGTCCAATTGTATGACGTAATCGAGCACCCATCTTTACTCCATTTCTTTTTATGCTACTCCAACATCTTATTGATTGTAGCAATCTCTTCTTTGAGTATCCAAGTTCTCAATTCATGCATTGTAGGTGGAGTAAAACCAAGTCCAAAATTAGCAACTGCTTCAAACATAAACATGTAGTATGGGTCATTGGCAACATTAAACGTCAATCCGACTGAGTAGGAGAGTCTACCAATTTCTACATGTTTCTTTTTTCCAGCTTTTTTTACACTTAGAATTTAAAGTATAATTCCTTATTTGTGTTGTGATGAAAGAATCCATTGAACCTCTAACTCTAGGTGGCCTCTAGGAAGAGTCAACTAAAGATGAATTTGTAGCACTTTGACCTTCACCAATATTTATTACATTGCTTCTAATATCACTTAAAACACGGTCGCGTTGTGTATTGACTTTTGTATCGTCTTCTAACGTTTTCTTGCATCTCTGTTGAACTTCAGAAGGGGCTTCTGCACATGGCTTAGTGCCCTTGTGTGTGTCTGCAAGATGTTGCTTCATCCTATTTATTTTTTCACTACACACTTGATTACAAAAATGACATCTGAAATATTTTTCATTTGGTGTGCTTATTGTATATTACAATGCAAAGTCTTTCTTGTTACTACGACTACTACCGGCTACACAGTCCTCCCATTCCATAACAAGTTAATAACTAACCTAATACATTAAAAAAAATCAAATCAAATCTACCTTTGGCTCTAGCAAATTGCAAACATGAAAAAAATTTGTAGTTACTATGAACATAAAAAAAAAAATTTAGTTTATCGTAGCCAAAGTAATCTCGAGCAAATCTTCAACATGAAAGGAAAAAAAAATTTGAGGTTCACTATAGCAGGTATAGTGAAATTATTGTAGCTACAGTAACCTCACTGTACCTACAGTTCATAAAAGCATAAAAAATTTGGTATAAAATCAAATTTGTGAGGCTACATCGCAAATAGTAACCAAAATATCGCAAAAAATTACCAAAAAACACAGCCCAAATGTTTTCATTACAGTGAAATGATAAATTAAAGAATAAAGTATAATTTTACTATTTCTATACTACATAAATCACAAACCTCACTTGCTGCAGGCAGGATGAAGATGATGTGCAAGAGCCTAGGCGGGATGAAGATGATGTGCAAGAGCCTAAGTGCAAGAAAAAGATGGCCTGTGTTTGAGATGAAGATGTGACGTGATGAAGATGATGCAGACGATACAAGTGCAGGAATAAACTGTAAGAAGGAGAAAGCGAAAGAAGAAGAAGAAGAAGTCAAAGGAGAAAACCTGTCGAGTTTGAACTCTGCATGTGATGAAGGAAGCAGAGAGCATGTTGGATAACTACGTGCGGCTCAAATCAAATAAAATTTTAAAGTTAGAGATTTTCACCCTTTTTACTCGATTATGAGATGAGGCGTAAGCCCCGTGAGGTGTGTATGGCACTTTGCTTCTTCTCGGATGTAAGCCCCACGTAATCTACACCCACCTCGTCGGCTTGGAGCAGAAATCCTTACGCCCCACCCCAAGGCGCCCCCTAGTGCGCCCCCACAAACGTTTTTTTTTAAAGCAAAGTTTGTAGCCCACACAACCAACTACTACTATGGCTTTCAACTAAGGCTTAATCACAATCTACAACATTCAGAGTGAACTACTGCCTCCATAACAATTGACTATGGTTCTTGTAACCTTCTATCATCGAGAAAAATGTTCATTACGACAATATTATGGCTATTATTGATGAACTACAATTGTATATTTACAATGATTAACTTTGTAACTTTATCTTTCTAAATTTAGAAAAAGAGTAGACTTGTGTACTCACAATTTATATTGAATTCTTTCTACTAGGCTAGGCCTCGTGGTTTTATCTATTTTCCCGGGTTTCCACTTAAAAAGTCAATGTCTCCTCCAACTTATTTCCCTTTAATTACCTGGTGTGTGTTGAATTTTCATCTAATGCAAAGACGATAAATAATTACTCTACCATCACAAATTTTCCAGCACGTCTCAACTATTTTGTTAATTTTGTATTTTCTTAAATATTTGGTATTCTTAAGTGGGTACTGATGTAAAGAATACTCATTAGATAGCAGTTATTTGTGAATAGCTCGTGTTTGGTAAGCTATTGATCGATATTCAGACCTTTCGTTATGCAAGCAAGCCAACACAAACAAATTATTTTTATTTTTTAAGAAATAGTTTTTGACCCGTTTTAGATCAAAACAATTAAATAATCATAATATACATTTTTTTAAAATTAATTTTATTATGCCTTTTCAAAAAAAAGTTAAATATTATGATTAAATCATTCAATCTAATTTTAAGCCAAACATAAGTTGAAATGAATTAAAGAATTCAAATCAAGCGAAACATTAACATATTATTCATAACATATTATTCACAAGCTGTCTCAAACATGGACGCATTTGAAACAAAAAAAAAATTCAACAAACTAAACCCAAATAAGCATTAAGGTCGTTCAACACTACAAAAGTCATAGCACATGGTGTTTACAGCCTGAGGTGCTCAAGGCAGTTAACGGGCTATTAAAACCTGTCAGGTATTTGTCTTCCTAACCTCTTTGAATAAAAACATTAAAGATAATCATCATATTCCAATTAACTGATATTTAGACAACATATGAAAATGCTTGGCCATCTCAATGTTTCACTTCTAATAAATGTGAAATATTGTAAAACAATAGCACTGGATCAAACATAACATTTGACGGAAAGAAATTATATTTAATAACACTGAACCACATAATATACACAAACAAAGTGGTTCGGGAAACAGGCATCAAAATAAAGGGCGATTCACATAAATGCCACAATTTTTATTTATTTATATAACTACTACTAAAAACATTATATTTATATACATTAAAGATAAATCTAAAATATAACATCAAAAATATTATTATTACTAATTATTTAAAAATAAAATACATCTTTTCATCTTTAAATTTTAATATAATTATGAAAGAAAAATACTATTTATAGATGAAAAGATGTATTTTATTTTTAAATAAATAATTAGTAACAATAATATTTTTGATGTTATATTTAAGATTTATCTTTAATGTATATAAATATAATGTTTTTAGATGTCAGATTTATAAAATAAAACCACTCAATTCTTCCGTATGTACACCTCAAACCAATAAAATTTGATATTTATGCATTTAACACTCAAATCTTTAACAAAACATCAAAAATACTTCCCTTATTTTCTAAATTAAGTTAAATACACATTCATAGATTTTGACATGATTATGACACTAAAATGTCACATAAGCAAATATAAAACTTTAGAAGTTGATATATAATACATAATATTTGTATGATATACATGTAAATTTTTCCAAAAATAAATCTAGAACATGCTTGCAGAAATTGTTTCTTACCTATCAAGATTACAAAATAAGTTGAATCTCAATGACTTAAAATGCACATCTTTTCCGCTTCAGCGTCATCAACTGCTTCATCACATACGAAATAGCCTCTTTGAGAGTTGCTCTCCGTCCCTCCCTATAGCTCCAGAGTTCACTGGTGACATATCTACCACTTGGATTATACTCATTAATCTCCAATAAGGCTAATGCCACAGCCCCATAAACCTCGTCACCCAGTTCGCACCTTAAAGCGACCAACTTCTCATCATTCTCCTCTATGATCTCCTACAGGATGAATCAATTGTCGAATCTTAAGGGATCTACCAAATTAAATTTATAAATTTTCATATCAAGTATTGCGTCTATTATTAGGCAGATTCCAATGTTCCATATTTTCAAAGAACAATCATAACATCATGATAAGTTACCAATAAAATCTACATAATCAAGCCTGAATCTCAACACATTAAAAGTTGAAAACATTTGGAATCGAACTCAAGGCTGTCCAAGTGGCTGACACTGATTTTGTCAATAAATGGTCGAATCCAACGTCTCAATGAGACAAATCCAGAGATGTCAAAAGTGAAATGATCCAAAAGTTCAAATAAATCTGATAAAACACATCAAACAAAGTTGAAAGCTTTAAGACAATAAGTGGATGACCAAATTATCTTCAATGGTCAAATTGAGCTTCTCGATAAAACGAGAGTTCAAGATAGCTTAATTTTGACATCATTAAGTCAATAAAATACTCAAATTACACATTATAATCAAGAAAATCACGAGTCATCTAATAGTTTCTAGAACTTTGCTGGTATTCACTAACAATTTCACTCTCAAAATCGAGGACTCACATCATTGTCAAATAACTATTGCCAAAATAATGCCACCATCCAAAGATTATTACATACCTATATCCTAAGATTGTCATTGTCGGAGTGCCACTACAGAATTACTATCATTAACCGTTGTCACCTGACCATCACTATCAAATCGCTGCCCAACTACAATTGTCAAGCCACTACCCAACCACTACCATCAAACCACCGACTAACTGCAATTGTTAAATTATTATTGCCTGGACATCTCTATTAGCATAACATGTCCTAGACATCACCATTTGTTTTTGTCAGACAACTGTAGCCCAACAACCACGATTCAATCATTGTCATCGAATTGCCGCCACTATCAAGCAAGCACCATCTTAAGCACTACTGTTAACTCGCTACCAATACAACACTTTCATGATTTGATTACAACCTGCAGATCATCGTTGCTCAACTATAGTCTTATGATCATCATCGTTTGTCCGTTATTAGTATAATATAGCATCTAACCATTACTATTTAACATAGATGGACCTTTGGCGCCTAACAATTATTATTAGAATATAGTCTTCTAATCATCATTGATTGACTATCACCGATCGTTGTCATCGAACTACAACCACTATCAAGCAATCACCATCTTAACCACTACCGTCAACCTGTAGCCATTACAACACTTTCATCATCTGACTACAATTCGCAGATCATCATTGCTCAACAACAATCTCCTCACCATCATTGTCTGCATTTATTAGTATAATATAGCCTTCTAACCATCATTGTTTGACTTACCACTAATGAACCTTTGGAGCCTTGCCACACCCAACTACTATTGCTTGGCCATCTGTGTTGGAATGCCACCTCTTAGCCACCACCATTAATCCGCCGCCACTTGCTTCCATCAAACAACTATAGCCCAACAACCATGCGTTGATTGTCTTCATCATACTATTGCAACTATCAAGCAATCACCAGCTTAACCACTACCATTAACTTGATGCAATCACAAGACTTTCATCGTTTGACTGTGTCTGCAGCTCATTGTTGCCCAACTACGGTCTCCCGACCCATCACCATTTGAAAATACTAATAATGTTAAACCTGAACATTATTAGAATAATATAGCCTTCTAACCACTATTGTTTAACTATCACTGATGGACATACAGCGCCTAACCACAACCAATTACTATTACCTAGCTATCTCTAACCAATTACTTGAATACCGCCACCATCAGTCCGACGTTCTTTATTATCGTGAGACAACTATAGTCCAACAAGCATGATCCAACCGTTGTCATCGAACCGTTGTCACTATCAAGTAATCATCATCTTAACCAATATCGATAACCCACTGACATTACAACACTTTCATCATCTGAATAGTCTGCAGATCATTACTACCCAACTACATTCTCCCAACCTTCTTCGACTGACCATTATTATTATGGACTCATGTCGGAAGATTCGCGGTAGTTGAGTGATAATTTAATGTCTTAGCATTGCACAAAGATCAAACACACACACAAATAAAAGAAAACGAGCAGGAGACACCAAGATTTCTTACATGAAAAATACTCTTGACATAAAAAAAGTCACAGCGCATAACCCAATCAAAGTAATTCATTATAAGATTGTAAGTACATAGATTGACACTTCTCCTGAATTAAAGCGGATAGAATTACAAAGTTGATAATCACAATAGTACAGTAGTCATCCAAATTATATAGTTGGTCATCCAGATTTAATCACAAATGTACAATATTCATCCAGATTTAATAGTTGTAGTGGGCTACAAATGTCACAATCAATTACTATAAAGCATTAGTTTACCGCAAATACTAGAATCGATGGTTGCGATAGCATCAGTTGACCACAGAGGCCATAATTGGAAGCAATAGTAGCAGTTGATCACAGAAGTTATAGTTGGAAGTTATAAAAACAATTAGCCACATAGGTCATAGTTGGTCACATAGGTCGTAATTAGAGGTTGTTGTAGCAATTAACTAGACAGGTCATTATTGCTCCACATAGATCATAGTTGGAAGCTGTAGAAGTCGTTAACTACAGAGGTCGTAATTGGTCACATAGACTATGGTTGGTAAGTGCAGTAGCGTCAGTTGACCAGAGAGGCCACCATAATTGGTAGTTGTAAGAGCGTCTGTCGTAGTGGAAGGCTGCAATGACAGCAACTAATCACATATGTAATGAGAGCAGTTAGCCACGTAGATCATAGTGGGTCGCTGCAAAAGTGTCAATTGGCCAGACATGCTGCAATAGTTGATAGTTGTATGAGCGCCAGTTAGCCACAGAGGCAGCAGTGGAAGTTTGTAATGACAACAGTTCATCACATATGTCATAATGAAATACTGCAATGATAGCAAGTGATCACATGTAATGACATATGTTAGCCACGTAAGCCGTTATGGGAAGCTACAGCAGTACTAATCACATAAGCAGTAGTGGGTCACTGCAAGAGCGTTAGTTAGCCATAGAGATTGTAGTGCAAAGCTCTAATGACAGCAGTTAGCCATGTAGGTCCTAGTGGTGACATGCAACTGTAACTGGCCACATAGGCCATAGTGGGTCACTACAAGAACGTCAGTTGGCCTTAGAAACTGTAGAAGAAGATTGTAATTACAATAGTTAGTTATATTGGCTGCAGTTAAAAATTATAGTAGTAACTGGTCACATATGTCATAGAGGGCTACTGCAATAGCATCAATTAGTCACAGAGACTATAGTGAAAGGTTATAGTGACAGTAATTACCTACATAGGTCATAGTTGAAAGCTATAGTAGTAATGGGCCACATAGGCCATACTGGGTTGTTGTAAGAGCATAAGTTGGCCACAGAGGCTCCAGTAAAAAGCTGCAATAACAACAGTTAGCCACGTAAGTCATAGCGGGAGGCTACAACAGTAAATGACCACTTAGGCCATAGTTAGTGCGACACCGGTTGGTGCCTGCATCCCTTAACTCAAGTTTTATTATTTTATGCCAAAAACAACATATTTGTCGATACGATGTAAAAAAAAATTCATGAGTCCAGAGAAAGTCCACTCATTTTGAATATGGTTGTTGTAAGCAGTTGTTGCTGGGAGTTATCACCAACTTCTTAGATACTTCCTTACACCATATTCGAGACACTTCATTATATCGTATTAGGGATATTTTGTAAGTAAATAAAGCTCTTCAATGACAGCAAGCAGGCGATAGTCGATGGTGGTCCACGACAGGTAACGGGCAGTGGTCGGCAGTGATCGATAGGGTTAAGGAGGCCAAAAGTTATCATCGAGTCTTCAATCCAAAATAACATTGAACAGTTTTTTCTCCCCTCCCCCCACCCACCTCAAGAGAAGATAGGGGTTCTATTTTAGCTTTTGAGGGGTGGCATTTTGGTCATTTGGTGAATAACTCCTGTAGCCATGTGATCATATGGCCAATATTGATCCCCATGGATCAAATGGAATTCTTTAATGATTTGAGTACCTGACCAAAGAATCAAGGGAACTTAGGCTCATTGAACTTCTCTCATCGAGATATTTGATTTGAATGTAAATATGTCAAATTTAGAATTCATTTGATCATCCAATTAATGATCTGAAGCTTCCAAATGTGCTTTGATGGATTGAAGCGTGCTTGATCGGACTCGGATACGACCAATTTTGGTATGACTAGGTTAGTCTTATCGAGAAGACCAGTTTAACTATAAACTTGTTAAAATCGAATCTCTGGAAGATCTTGAATTTGAAATGTTTTTTTTCTTGAAAAATGCCTCGAGATTTGTACCAAATAATAAAAATTTGTTGACAACGTATCAAGTATAATATAGCCTTCTAAGCACCATTGTTTGACTACCATCGATGAACTTTTGGCGCCTAACCACACCCGACTACGATCATTCTCACACCATCACCAAACTATTGCATGAATACAGCCTCCCCACCATTGTCAGTTGAGTAGGGCCTTGTGTTTACCATGTCCTGACTATTAAGGATGGCAGGGAGATCATAGTCAAGTTTGAAGTATTCTAAAGCATTACCCAACTCACGTTATCAGAATGTTTTCGCTTAGTTGCCACTGTCATAATTTCATTGCCCTATTTTCACAGTCAAATAGTTGCTACTCAATTGCCACAACCATTGTCAAACCACTATTGTCGGACTAACGTCCCCTATCATCATCATCAAACCGCCACTACCTCATCGTCAGAGTTATTAGATAGACGCAATCTGACCACCACCAACATAACTAGCATTGCTTGACCGCCAATGTCAAACTGCCACTATCCAACCACTACTTTCAAATTGACATCGCCCAAACACTACCCAAAAAGTGATCACCTGATTGTCACCATTTGATTCTCTATCAAAGTACAGTTGCACGATCCCAACCTTCTTTCTAGGATAGCAATCAAGAAATAGTTGTTGTTAGACCACCCTTGCTCACTACAACATTGGACCACAACTACCTAACCTCCATTATCTGACCACAACCAAACCTTCATAGTCGAATTACTACCATTCAACTATTACCATCAAACTTTTGCCCTCAAACGCCAACATCAAATAACATCGTGCAACCATTGCTATCAGATCTGCATCATCACCGTGTCATCGTCGCTTAACTACTATTATAAAACTACCACCACCATCGACTAGCCACTATCACAAGATTGCCATCACCTAACTACAATCGTCTAGCCATAATTTGTCCAACTACAATCTGCTAACCACATGACTATCATCACCTAAGTACAGTCCCCGGACCACAATCCCTACTATAATCACCCAACTAAAGTCTCCCAACCATGGTCGTTAGCTCAATAAGACTTTTTAATCAATATCTTAAGACGCCCTACAATGGACCTACGTCACCTGATCACCATCACCCAATTATAGTCTCCCCAACAAACATTAGCCTATTAAAGTCTCCCAGCCATCATTGTTCACCCAGCTCAACCAACCACTGTTGGCCGACTACAATTATTCAACCATTTTCACCCAATTGCAGTTGCCCGACTGCGTGACCATTATCAACCAAAAAGATCTTCTAACCACTAGCTCAACTACAACACCCGAACATCATCATCCGATTACACAAACACTCATCAAACACTAGGATGACATGCATCACCTATAAAGCTGATGCAAATCATCTACATGCCACCGCTTAAAATCCTGATGCACCAAACCAACAAAAACATCAACGCCCATAAACTTCATCGCCTTGCATTGACAACTCCATCTGTCATCAACAATAAAGGCAATGAAAATTTGCAAACATCAACTCTAACTCCCAACATCAAAATCAATATTTGTGCCAAATTTTTTGGTCACTAGACTTCTCTCCTAAAATAACAATTGAACATACCATTAAGAATATCTCAAGATAATTCTAATGCTCATAATTACTCCAACTTCCATCATGCAATTCATTCTACAGAACTCATGTTCAACATATTGTATCAATGCATTCCTTAATTACGAGAAAGAACATCATTTATAACTTAAGATATACACTAACAAAATCATTTAATTTGGTCCAGGCATCGTAGTTTTTCAATTTCATATTTTCCACAAAAACTTATGTATCGTATGAAGTTTCTCTTCTATCTGTGAATATGTCAGGTCTTCACACAAAGCTAAAACATTAATCTCTCATATGCCACCATAAATATTCTAGCACAGAACCCAATCTCAATTTTTCATGATCAGCTTGAGGCTTATCTGCACATTTATTCTGAAGAGGGAGAGTGTGGGAGAAAGCTCTTGTTGTAAGGACAAATGCAGAACCAAGCCCGGAGGAGCAATTGAGAACCCGGGGATGACTCTCACGTTATGCTTAAAGCTACCTATATGAAAATTTTTAACATTAAACCTCCCTCTAAACCTAAAGTTAAGTTCTCTCTCGCTCTCTTTCCTCTCTCTCTCTCTCACACACACAGACGCACAAACATGTGGAATCCTAATTCTGTCACAAGATAAGCCAATTGCAACACACACCAGTCCATCTGAAACTGTAAGCTATAGGCCATAGTTAAAGGAGGCGTGCTTTGGCACATCACCTTGAAAACATAGCACACGGAATGCCAAATTGGACACATAGCTTGAGCTCTGTAATAAGCAGTAATATTTGCCCGATATCAATCTTACTCAATATCAACCAGCAGTACCACATAACCATGACACAATTGAAGTTCTTATAAGATTTTTATAGAGCAGTTAACTAGATACTTTATCTATAGGTCAAAAAATATTAAATCAAAATGCAGCGGTACGCAGGTTTGGTATTGAACTTTAAAAGGAGTATACAAATTCAGAAAATAGGCCATGCAGCCACACAGCCAGTAACTGGATTATTGCATGTCCACTTAGAATTCATTACAGGTTCCAAGTTTTCCGAGTCCCTCAGCTATGTTTATGGAGCCATTGATGGCCATTAACTACATTGCAGATGTTCGAAATTGAAAGCACATATAAGCCAATTGACTTGGGAGTAATACGAACATGAGAGGCGGTCAATACTTGCATTCTAAATGTACCCAGTAAGAACAAATTTTTATGCCGTCATAAAAAAACATCAAGTTTGCTAAAAATTCCAAATTTGCAGTACATATACATGCCAAACATTTTGCAAAATATTAAAACTTATTGAGGTTATATCAATATTTTAATAAAACTGATACCAACCAAGATAAGTTTCAACAGAAATTAGGGTAAAAAAAATTATCAAAACAAAATAATACAACCAAAATACATAAAGGATAAGCACCTACAATTCAAGAGGCAGGCGATCTCTCCCAAACCCTAACCCTAGCACTTACAATTCGAGAGAGAGGCGATCTCTTCCAAACCTTAACCCTAAGGTTCAAGATCACAATCTCATAGTATAATCCTAACCCTAAACATATTAGCTCTATTTATATCCCACAATAATAAAATAATAAATTACCAAATTACTCTTTTAGCCTTGGGCCTAAAATAAGTCCTCAAATTACTCAGTGTAACATTAATCAGAAATTCGTAGTGACCCTCATCAATTCAAAAAGTAGCCTTGTGCACATCTTTCAACTGCATTCAAACCTACTGGTATCCTGACTTCAAGTTAACATTGGAGAATATCGCAGCCCCACACAACTCGTCTAGTAGCTCATCAGTCACTAGGATAGGAATTTTGTCAGGCATTGTCTTCTCATTCACTGCCCAATAATTCACATAGAAGCGCCAACTCTCATCCTTCTTTACTAACAATACTAGGCTAGAGAAAGCTCACAATTGGTTGTATTATCCATATCTCAATCTCGTCCTTTTATACTTTGGGGGTGGTGGTATGGGCGTACACTGATAAAAGAAGCCCCCTGTCTCAGGATTATTGCATGCTTGAGTGTACTCCAAATTTCTTCGCTCAATCTCATGGCTCAAAGTTTGTCTAAGCCAGCGATGTTGCCCTGATGCCACGCAAATCCTTCACATTGCTATCGCTCGAGTCTGCTCTCGATTCCTATGCTCGATCCCACGACTCCAAATCCAGCTAATGATGTGACGTTGTCGTGTGAATCCTTCTTATTGTTGCAGCTCACGTTCGCTCCAGACATCGTCACTCAATTCTGATGTAGGTGGAGACGGGTATGAAACTTCACGATCTTCTTCATTATTTCTTCCAGAGTCGTTAGTCACCCCTCCATGGACAACCACCCCTCCATGGACAAGAAATGCTCCTCAATTTCAAATCAGCTATGGCTCGTCTCTTCATTTAATTTCTTCTCTAAAGCATCTATTTTTTAGCTACCTTTACTCCCAAAAAAATTTCAATCAATATAGCAGAACTCTGTAAGTCGCAATCTAGTTTGTTGGTTTTTAGGCTAGTCTATTGGCAACTATATCATTCGATCACCAAAGATATGTGATTGTATCATTCGTATGTGTGGTTTGGTCCTTACAGTACACCGCGATATCATCGGCATCCAACTAGCAATCGTGATTGTTCGCGACTAAGGCATGTTGATTGTGGCTTTCCTGTACTTGTTGATCTTCAGTCTCGAAGGCGGTTCCAATGTTGCAATCCCGGTGATCTTCCCACATCGCCAAAATGACGACTGTTGTCGTGAGTTAGGTCACAAATGCGGTGCGATTCAGTGGTTGCTCTCCAGAAATCAAGTTCTTATGCAAATTTGATGTGAACCAAGACGAGTTTCCACAAAAAAATAGGGTAAAATAAAATATTTTAGTTCATCAAAACAAAACAACACAACCTGCTACATAACGGATAAGCACATACAATTCGAGAGGTAGACGATCCCTCCCAAACCCTAAACTTAAGGTTCAAGACAACAATCTCATAGCATAACCATAACCATAACCATAACCATAACCATAAATATAATAGTCTTATTTATACCCCATATTAATAAATAACAAATTATTACATTCTCATTTTAGCTTTACGCCTAAAATAAATCTTCAAATTATTTGATGGGCTCGGTGTCGGTGTAGCAAAATCTTAATTGATAAGAAGTCAATTAAAAGTTGTAATTAATTTAGGAACTTGCTCTTCAAATTTTGAGCCATCATGAGCCATCATAATAAAATAAACTCTGAATTATAAATTTGATTTCATATTGCTTTACCGATCTCTTTTCTTTTCTCATGAAGTTCCAACTAAACATATTTTTTCAAATAAAAGAAAATTCACAAAAAAGGTATAGCGTCTACAATAGAACCCATGATAAATTTTAAGGGAATTCTTATGCCTTGCACATGAGAAAAAACATCAAACAAGTTTTAGTTTTAATGACTAGGTCAGGGTTAAGAAAGACTAAGAAGACTACCTCTGTACTAATTTCTAAGTCTGACTGGGAAAGACCGAGGGGGATTTAAAACTTCCTAATCTCTTAAAGGATTCTTTGTTTTTATGTTGTACTAGAGAATGTCATTCATTGCCTATTCAGTCCTTTATTTATTTGGGGCATTTACATGAATACCACTCAATTCCTTCGTATTCACATATTTAAATCCTAAATATTACTTTTTATATTTATACCACCCAAATTTTGTATATCATATAAAAAATAACATCATTTTACTTTTAGAAAGTTAAATACACTTTTTCATGCATAGTTAAGTAATGTAAACATTCCTTTTTTTTTAATTGCAAAAATAGAATCATCAAAGAATACCACACATTAGTGTAGTTCATGTTGAATGAGAGTCGCCAAAACACAAAAGCTTTCTGTGCCAACTTTAACTAAGCATAAAATTCTAGAGTCAAAATGATCATCTTCGCACTAGAATATGAAACATACACTTAGAATCCCTCTTAGGGCCCCGAGCATTGCAAAAGATATTCGTGCTAATCAAATTTATAGCCCTTGGTGGCGTTACTAGAGCAAGGATTTCATATGTTATGATAAATTTATCCATTCATAAAGCATTGACAAGAGTTGCAGCGGGGTGAGTTTTTTCCCAACTTGTGAACATTATTTGTTAGATATCAATGTGGACCTTGTGCGAACATGCATATTCAAATATCTGCACTATCAACTTTTAATGGTAGGATAAAACTATTATGGTGGTGAAGGGTGATGGAGAATTGGGGTTCGACTATGAAAAGAGAGTGATCCCACGGACCATGAGGAGGGCGATGGTCTTGTGAAGCCTTGCATATCCAAAGTTAATTTGCTTAATTTCTATTATCTCTATTTGTTTTCACATGCATAATCCATTCTTCTCTTAATTTACTTCAGGCTTGCTTGGGATCAATTTTGTTTTTTATGTCTGTTTTTAGGTTTTTTTTTTTTCTTTTATTTTTAATAACTTGTTATTTTAGTGCGTTTTTTACGTATTTTTACTTTTTATTTATAAAAACAAATTAACATGTTTTTCGAAACACTTAAAAAATATTTTGAGTGATTTTAAAAACAATCATACCGTAATCAAATAATCAAACATATTTTATTTCAAATCAAAACATAAAGAAAATAAAATAAAAAAAAAATATGAAAATAAATAAAAAAACAAAAGAGATTTCAAACATCCCCTTCATTATTGAGAAAAACCAAAAATAAAAAAGATAACATTTTTGCAAAAGTCCCGATCTAATTCACTGCAGATTGAGCCCGTATGATGTGAGCTGAGCGACACATCTGAAATTGGAGACAAACACCTTTTACATGATAAGGCCACCTATTATCGTAGAAAAAGCACCTAAAATTTACTTTATGCCAAATTTAACCTTATTTATTACCCCTACGTTTACTTCTTTAAATTTTCTAGAAGCATTATTCCAACATCTAGATCCATTGGCAGGGCCGTTAACTTATTTCATGCATGATTAATCAAACAAGAAAGATGAGAAGAATCAGATGAAACATATTTTGGAAAACCGAGAAGATGAGAAAACATTGATGCATGCCACTTGGGCAAGAATGAAGTAGGAAAAAATATGACAATGGTGTAAATCCTGCAAGCAAAAATATCATACATGGAATATCTCAGGTTTTAAAAAAAGGACATCATTTTCCTGTTAAATTTCAAGAATCTTAAAACAAGAGAAATATCAAACGCGGCTTTGTTGGTTAAAAAGAAAATAAGTACAAAGAAATTCATACCTTAAGCTTTCCAGCAACAGTGCAAATTCTAAAATGAAACTCATACCTTAAGCTTTCCATCTAGAGTGGAAATTCTAAAAGGATGCCACTCTGGAATTTTCAATTCAGCTTGCCACTTTGAGCAAAATTCTGCAGCTTTTACATCTGCCACTTCTCTACGATATTTTTTTATACAAGCAGCATGAAATATCCTTTCATCAAGTTCACCCATCCTTTTGATTCCAATCATTGTGCGATTGTTGAGCAACTCTGAAACACCCTAAAATGGTGACTTAATCTTAGTACAGCAGCACTTATCCTATAAAAGAAAAACGAAGACCCAAGCATACCATCACACAGCTGTTATTTTGGTAAAACATTCAAGTATCAAAATAGTCCCAACTATTTACATTAGGCCACTTTAGTCCCGCGATTTATAAAAATGCTAAAAAAATCCCCAGCTGTTTTAAAATGAGCCAAAATACTCTTAATTGGAGACTAATTAAATCCATAATAAAAATATATATGGGACTAAATTGACAAACTATTATAAACTCTGGGACTAAAATGAACTCTTGTAAGGAGTTGGGGACTAATTTGACACTTTGCTATAACTTGTTATAGAGTAAACTCACAGCTATTAACTCTTTTCTAGCTTCTTGCAGTTCATCATTGCTCTTTCTTTCTTTAACAACCAAAGCTTGATTTAGCGCATCAAGATCTTCCAATTCTTCATTTTTCTCTCTGAGTTCTTCACTGAGCTTGTCTATTTTCTTATAAACTTCTTCCCCTACCAGTAAATTCATTACTTCTAGACTGCCTTTCTGCTGCTGTATTTCTAGCTCAAGCTTTTGCTTCTCATGTAGTTGCCTTTCTAAATTAAGTATCTTCTTAATGGTAGCCTCCTTCTCTTTCTGCAAGTTTTATCTTATTGGTGAGCTAGCAGTGGTACTAGATTTTGTATAATATTTTAAGGGAGAATTTCCATATGTAGCACACAGTTCTTACGTATTTTACATATCTCACACCTAAACTTCTATATTTACATGCACAGCACTTTCACTTTTAAAAGTGGTAATATTGTTATTTTTTATGTGATATTAAATATTTGAGTGTTTTTCGTAAAAATATAATAGTTTAGGCGTGTAGTTAGAACCTCCTGCCGGGCATTGCAATATTTTTTTGTGAAGAAATAAAATTCCCTACGGGGTTCATATATATATATATATATATATATATATATATATATAAAGATGGCGGTTGTGCTTGTGGTTGCTCTGCTAGAGTTTTCATGGAATGGCTGAGGTTTGGATCTTCGTGGTGGCTCTCAATCCTTCTTCTCGTTTTCTCCTTTCTCCAAGTGCTTTCCTCAGTTTTCTCTTATTGGTGGCTGCTGGTTTTCTTGTTTTCCTCTTTCCCGAGCGACCTATTTTCAAAAAGTTTACTGTTCCATTGAAGTGTGATCTGATGGCTGAGCCAAATACCTTGGATTTGGCCACTAACATACAATGGACAAAGGCTACCTTTGCTGACATTGTAGGAAAAGGCTTTGATACTATTAAAAATTATGATGACCTGGTTTTTCCACAGGCTTATCATGAGGGGGCGGACCCCATTATTAAGCCTTTAAGCAGGAAAGGAGGGAAGATGGCTATTTTTTATTCTGAGGATCTTCAAGGGTTGACTAAGGTTTGCAAGTTCACTCTCATAGAATATTTCAGCTGGGGCATCCTAAAATGGAAGCTATTCAAAAATTTTACAGATTGAAGAGATTACAATGAAGATCCTCAAGTGGTCCACAGAGTTTGATCCTAGCAAGGAACTTCCTATTGTACCTATTTGGTTTAAACTTCCAGGGCTCAAGCTTCACCTCTTCAACCACAAAGTCCTCTTCAACATTGGGCAAGCTTTGGGTAGACCACTGAAATTGGATGTCCCTACTTTTAACTTATCAAGACCTTTTGTAGCAAGAATTCTGGTGGAAAGGGACATTACCCTCCCTGATGTTGATGAAATCTGGTTAGGCATTGAGCATAATGGTTATTGGCAAAAGATCATAGTTGAACAGAAACCTTATTACTGTCACCAGTGCAAAATGTTTGGGCACACAGATGTTAGATGCTTCAGACTACATCCCCACCTCAGGAAAATGGCAGATAATAATCCTTTGCCCCCCAATGTAGCTGTGTTGAACTCCCCAGTTCTGGAAGTTTAGAATGTTTTGCTGGGGGCTGAGGCTACTAGTGTTAACCATCAAACACTATATATTGAGGAATCTCTGGGCAAATCTCCACTCAATTTTGAGGCAGGACCTTCTGCGTATAACCCAGATATTCAAGAACCTGACCGTGAGCTGGTAACTGAAAGAGTTGATGAAGATAGGGAAAAAGAATCACTTTCTCCAGGTTTGCAAGTCTTTGATGATCATCAGGATATTAGAGGTGTGGATCAATGGGATCATCCTGTGGATGATAACTTGGTCCTGCAACTGAATAATGCCATGGAAGAAGAATGCCAAGTTCAAAAATCTAGAAAAAAGAAGAAAGGAATCTTGGAATTGAAAAAATTGCAGAAAAGTGATTATTTTTTTAGGGAAAGAAACTCTCATCAAGGAAGGAGGCAATGGCAAGAACCAGAAGGAAGGGAAAATCCATCTCCATTGGATGATGCACTTTCTATGTTGGAATGTTAGGGGATTGGCACATCCTAAATTCCTTAACAGAATCCTTGCACTTTAGGATGTACAAATTTTGGATCTTGGTTATCTTGGAGCCCATGGTTTCCAAAAAGCTCTCATAAAATCCTAAAGAAGTTTCCTGGCTTTAATAAATTCTCAAATCTCAATAATAAAATCTGGGTGCTTTGAGGGGGGGAGGTTCTTTGTAATATTCTATGGGATCATCCACAATTTCTCCACATTCAGTTCAACATTGGTGGTCAGGATGGTTTGGCCACTTTCATATATGCTGGGAGTTCTGCTTTTGCTAGAAGGGAGTTATGGGGCAGCCTTCAATCTATTAGTAGGTCCTGCAATTCTATTTGGTTGGTTGGCGGAGACTTCAACTGTATTTCAGCACCTTCTAAAAAATTGGGAGGAAGGTCTCCAGATATTAATCAGATCAACTATTCTAATGACAATATCAGTTTGACTGGTCTATTTGACCTGGGCTTCAATGGTCCTAGGTTCACTTGGAGAAGAGTCTCTCTGGGAAAGGTTGGATAGAATGCTTGTCAACTCCTTATGGTTGAGTGAATGCTTACACACTTCTGTTCAGCACCTTAGCATGACTGGCTCAGACCACAGGCCATTACTCATCTCCATTTCTGCCTCCCCCACAAAGCACAAGTCCAGATTTAGATATCTTAATATGTGGTCCTCCCACAATGATTTTCTTAACCAAGTGGCCCAGGTGTGGAAGGACTGTTACCATCAAAACCCTTTGATTAAATTGTGGTTACTAGACAAAAAGATGGGCAGACATCTTTCTGCTTGGAATTGGTCAGTGGTGGGTGATGCCAATTTGAAGGTCCAAGAGGTTGAAAGATCTGTTGCTCAGTTAGAGGCAAGCTTGGAATCTAATCTTGATCTGAAAATGAAACCCTAATGAATGCAATATTTATGCATGAGGAATTCTATCCTCAAAAGGCTGCAAAGACTAAATTTTGTGAGGGGGACAGGAACAAAAAATACTTCCATGCTTGTATCAATTACAGGAGGAAATGTAACACCATCCATAAAATTCAGGATTCCTCTGGGGTTTGGGATCCTTCTGCTGATTCAATTGCATCTAGTGGTGTCAATTTCTTTCAAAATCTATTTACCCAGCCTCCAGGCACTAGATCCCCCATTCAAAAGAAACCGTTCAGTCTTACCAAGGATTACACAAGGGACTTTGACCTTGCTTATATACCTGATGAGGAGGAAGTCTGGGCAGCCCTAGCTTCCATTGATAGTTCCAAAGTTGCTGGTTTTGATGGTTTTTCTGCAGATTTCTACAAAAAGGCATGGAAGATCATTAAAAGTGATATTTTGGAAGTTGTACAGTGATGGATTTTCTACAGATTTCTACAAAAAGGCCTGAAGACCATCAAAATTGAAGCTGTTCAAAGCTTCTTTAGGGGTATGGATCTCCCAAACTACTTTAAATGCTCCACAATTACTTTAATCCCCAAAAACACTTCTAAACAGAATTGGGATCATTTTAGGTCTATCAGCCTAACTAATATACTGTCCAAGATCATTAGTAAAATGATCTCTAATAGAATTCAACCTCACTTACCCCATCTCATATGTGAAAATCAATCAGCATTTATTAAAGGGAGAAGCATTGTGGAGAAAGTCCTTTTGGCCCAAGAATTAGTCCTTGATATCAAAAAAGCTTATGATACTATCCATTGGGGCTTTATTGAGGAGGGATTAACAGCTAGAGGTTTTTCTGCCTCCTTCATCTCTTTGATTAACAGGTGGTTATCTAACAACTATCATTTCATCTTCATTAATGGCATGTCACATGGTTTTTTCAGTGCTTGTAGAGGTATCAAGCAAGGTGATCCCTTGTCCCCCACTATTTTTATTGTTGCCTTTGATTATTTGTCTAGGCTTCTTAATCAGCTATTGGCCAATTCTCCCCATTCTTTATATAGTCACAAATCCAACATAGTTGTTAAACATCTAGCCTTTGCTGATGATGTAATTGTATTTGCTAAAACCACCAAGCCAACCGTCAGATTGTTTGTTCAATGTTTGGAAAAGTTTCAAGCTTGTTCTGAATGCAGTTCAATGCCCAGAAATGCCAGGTTGTATTCAGCCAAAGGGTTAAGCATGATATCAAACACTGGATCACTGATCTGACTGGCTTCTGCACTAGCTCCCTCCCTCTAAAATATTTGGGAGCCTTGTTGTTTAAAAGGACTAGACAAATCCAGTTTGAGCGGGCTAAGTTGGTCTAGCCTGGTCACTAGGATCCATTTGGTGGTTGTGGTGTCATTACTTTGGTCAGTTTGGCATCTGAAAAGTGTTTTGGCTGCCCTCCCTTCCTATTCATCCCAGGTAGCTGTCATGAAAAAATCTATCCAGAATACACTTGAAAGAACCTTTAATTGTTTCCTTTGGGCTGGACAAAGAAAGCAAGTGCACTGGGTAAGATGGGCGAAGATCTGTAAAAGTACCAGAGCTGAGGGACTGGGTTTCAGAAGCTTTCAACAGATCACACAAATTAACTTTTGTAAACTATGGATTATGATCAGAGCACAGAACTCTCTATGGGCCAAATTTATGAAAGGAAAATATTGCAAAGATCTTCATCCCTCCTTAGTATCCAGGAAATTGGGAGACTCAAGAACTTGGGTCAACTTGTTGAAAGTCAGATCCAAGGCTTAAAATCTTTTCATATGAGAATTGGGGGAGGGCAGGATTAATTTTTGGCTTGATAATTGGACTGGGGAAGGCAAGTTCATATCACATTCCCTCATTCAGTTGATTTCTCTACATAGGTAGCAGATCTTTGGACTGATGGCAATTGGAACCTGCAGGCTCTAAACAACATTCTTGACACTTCTCAAATCCATAAAGTTATGAGGATCTCTCTAGATTCTTTCAAGAAAGATAAACTAATTGTCAAAAAGGGTTTATCACAGACCCTTTCTGTTGCTATTTCCAGATCTTGTTTCCCTCAGCAGGAGGTTCCTTGGGGAATAATGGTTTGGACTAAATTCTTGTTCCCTTCTATGTCTTTCTTCCCTTGGAGACTCATCCATGGATCGCTTCCCGCTGATGATATATTGAAATTGAAGGGTCTGAGGGGCATCTCTAGGTGTGCTTTATGCAAAACTGAGGAGGAATCAATACAACACCTGTTCTTTAATTGTTCTATCAGTTAGCAAGTCTGGAACTTTTTTATGCCCAACATGAAGATCAATACTATCATGCTTTCCTGGTATGACTTTTTTCAGAGTTGGCAGGATTGGCTTTCTTAATCTCGACCTACTGTACCATGTATTACAGCCTAGTTTGTTTGAATGGCAAGAAACCAAATTAAGTTTGAAGAAGCTAAGTTGGGAGCAGCTGCCATAGCTACTAAGTGTTTTAGTTATCTACTGAAACTTTCATGTCATAAGAAGCTACCTGACATACTCTGCCAGTGTATCTCTTCTACTCCAAGGACTCTCTTATACATTAATTTTTTGGAAGCCCCCTCCAACAGGGTGGGTTAAAGTCAACACTGATGGCAGCTTTTCTGCTCCACATGTAGGGGTGGGAGGTGTCTTTAGAGATGATAAGGGAAATTGTTTGCTTCATTTCCATTCCCCAACACGGGCTGAAGACTCTCTGGATGTTGAAACCCAAGCTATTTTCTGGGCCGTCTTTATTGCTCAAAAGTGTGGATTTGGCCATTTAATAGTTGAATCTGATTCTTAGATTCTTGTTAACATTTTAAAGGGTTGGAATCTACAGTATTGGTATGATAATATTCAAAGAATGAGTTTGAGACTAAGGCTTCAATATTCTCACACTTACACGGAAGGAAACAGACAAGCTAATGGCTTGCCAAGCTTGCACTCCACTCTGAGGAAACTCTGATTAGTAAAAGCCCCACTCCCCCTTTATCTTTATTTTTGAAGGGAGACCATGTGGCTCTCCCTTCTATTAGAATTGTTGTTTAATTGAGATGTTTTAGGGAGGCTTTTTATTCCCACTTTTTGTAACTTTTTTTGGTTTAATGAATTAGGTGCTTTTCAGCTTCTTTACAATATATATATATCTT
>NW_018231094.1:24219-64575 GCF_001263595.1 Phalaenopsis equestris | reverse complement strand
TATATATATATATATATATAATAGTTTAGGTGTGAGATATATAAATACATAAAAATTGTGTGCTACACATGTAAATGCCTGAAGAAGAATGTTAGAAGTAGAGTAAGAGACTGAACTAACCTTCTGTTCTTCAACGACTCTGAGAAAATCTTCGTTGGCCTTCTTCTGCTCCAAGGAAGCCAACTCGAGTAAACTATTTTTCATAGTATTCTGCAAGTTCAAGAAAAAGTGAGCATTATTTCCACATTGCTACATAGAAAAAGAAAGTTGGTGAATATATGTGGGTGGCACTACTTGTCATGCATAATTAGGCTTAAATTATGGGCTCATCCGACAATTTGGTTAAATGTATTTAGTTTTCTAGCAAACTAATCAATTAAAGCATAAATTTTATTTTGTATCAACAGCCATAAATTTTTTTATTGCAAGTCAGTGGCCCCTCTGAAGCATAAAATGAGAAAGTGATGTGAGATACAGGTTTTCCCGCGATAAGGTGATAACGCGAAACGGCGATATCATCTCCCACGATCACAGGAGTTTAGCGCCTACGTTCCTGCTTCCTTTTTATTTTCCTTTCCTTTACTTTCAACTAATTTCTTTCTTCTGTATTTCTTACTTTCCTATTTTCTAATTAGACTATTTCCTATTATAGTTCAAAGTGATGGTGATATAGATGGGGATGTTATTAGTAGAATTCAAGTTGGATGGTTTAAGTGGAGGAATGCATCGGGCCCATTGCGTGATAGAAAAGTATTGCTTCTACTTAAAGAAAATTTTTATAAGATGGTGGTGAGACCTTCAATGCTATATGGCGCAGAATGTTTGCCTATAAAAGAGAAGCATAAAATTCATGTAAGAGTTGTTGAGATGAGAATGCTCAAGTGAATCAGGGGCTTGGTACTTACAGACAATGTGAAATGAATATATTCGTTAAAGGGTTGGAGTAGCTCCAGTGGCAGACAAAATTAGAAAGTCACCTTAGATGGTTTTGTCACATTAAATTTTGACCATCTGATGACCCTATTAGAGAGTAGATGTTTTAGATTTGTGTTAAGAAAGGTAGAGATTGACCTAAAAAGACTTAGGCATGTAATATTAAAAATGATCTTCATTCATTAGAACTAAATGAAAATATGACACTTAATAGGACACAATGGAGAAAAAGGATTCATGTAACCGACCTCACTTAGGGCAATAAAGGTATATTGTTGTTGTTGCTATTTCTAATTAGAAGACTTTTACAAATGTGTATTGCACTATTAGGGTTTTCATTTTTTTTTTATTTTATGAATTATGAGAAATTTCTCTATGATTAACATTCTCTAGGGTTGTAACATCTTCCATTGGCAAGCGGTGTGTCTATAACTTGCCAAAGAACATGTGGTGGATCCCCTCTATCGTCTGCACCTCGTTGATTCATTCTTTTGTCCACAATTTTTAGCCGGACAGCCGTCGATGCTGCCATCACCAGTTGTTTCAATATGAAACACCCATTTTCTGCCTCTAGTTCGTTATCTCGTCGTCGTTTACACCAATTTTCAGTCGTTATCTATCCTCCCCACTAATGTAATCAATCCTAAAACTTTTTCAACACCTTTTATGTTATCTCATACCTTCTAAGAGCCCTAGAATGGTGTCATTTGGTATCAGAGCCAACTGAATCTCACTTGGAAGGACGATATGCTATGCCGCCAAGGAGAAACCTTCAACAAGTGCTCATAAAAATACTATTAAGGAAATGCAACAAAAAAATCCTCTAATTACAATGTAGGCTTGCTGATTTTGAAAGAAGGTTAGCATAGGAAAATCACCCCAGCAACAACAATGACCACCCAAATAAAGGAAGAAGAAAATCCTTTCCACCAAGAAACTTCAAGTGATGAAGAGCTGATGCCACACTGATTCAGCATTGGGTATAGGAGGAGAGAAGGTAATTTTGGAGTAAAGGTAGATGTACCGAACTTCGACGATCGCATAGATAGGGACGAGTTCATCAAATTGCTCCAAACAATGGAATAGGTCTCTAAATACAAGAATGTCTTACCTGATAGAAGGGTAAAACTAGACGTCATCAAGCTAAAAAAGATGGCATCTCTATGATAGAAAAACTAGAGCGCATATGCCAGTGAGAGGAAAAAAGTAAAATCAAAGCCTGGTCCAAGCCGAAAAGTAAATGCAATGTAAGAACCAACAATTACAATACAAACATGACGTGTTCATGAGGCTTCATCACTTATAGTATAAAGATCCTTCAGTAGAGGAGTACACTGTTGAGTTCAAACAACTTATATTGAAGTGTGCGCTAGTGGAACCAGATAATCTGGAGGACTGAGACTATCCATTAGCAATGTGATACAATTGTAGCCCTTTTGGACTATACAGTATGCCCAGAACTTAGCCCTAAAGGTGGAGAAACGACGCTACGACATCAAGTCCACACCACCTTCCAAATTGGAATCAGCCTTCAGACCAAGTAACAAGAGCACACCAACCAGAGTACCTAAACCTATCACTCATGTAGAGGAACTGGCACAGGAGGAAAAGAAGACTAATCAGACAAGAACTCGAAAAATATTTTCAGCCAAGAAATATTTCAAATGTCATATCGCATCCAACTGTCTGAACATAAGGTTGATTTATTCTCCTTTGCAAGGTGTAGTGTAAGAGGTCGAGAGTAAAGACCCAAAAGAAGAAAGTGGAGAGGAGTACCAGCTACCTACATATGACAATGAGATGATTATGATTTGACGAGTTCTCCAAACCAAGCCTAAACGGGATTAGCATTGACTCGAGCATAACAACTTCTATACCCGTTATACTGTAAAGGGGAAGGTTGCACAACCTTATCTTAGATGGAGAAAGCAATGAAATTGTGGTATTTATGTAGATGATGGATAAATTGAGCCTCTCTGCAAAAAACACATACCCAATCATAATCTCTGACTTGGTCGAAGAAGGAAAATAAGATCCTTGTGAACAAGATATTTAATGGAATTTTCAATTGGAGACAAGCTGCATGATCAAATTTGGTGTGATATCGTCTATTAGAAAGTGTAAATCCGCATTAGGGATGAATTTATTTCCTTTCTTCAAAATATATTTCACTAATGTTTTTTATTAGATTTTTTTTCCTGTTTCTCTAATTTGAAGGGATTCTTATTTGGTTTCCTTTCTTTATTAAATACATGTTGCAAAGTGTAATGCATGAGTTGAGAGAAATAAAATTTCTTCAATAATTTTACCTTCTATCAGAGAACTGAAATCGATTTCGTTAGGTCGTAGCCTTATTCCTCATCGTCGACGAGGGTGGATTTATAGAAACCTCTGAAGCTATCGTTCGACACCATCCTTACATAAGCACGCTAAAGGTCATTATTTTTACTCTAACGCATTTCTGGCTCTTATGTGCGTTATCGTTGCTTCGCCTCCCGGACGAGATCGCAAAGCTTGTCTCCGCTTCTTAAGTTATGTTCAAACACATCAATAGATTGTCCACTCCAGTCGAACAACACACTCGCCTGATCCTCTTCTGTTCGAACAGGATAGCAAAAGCTTCTCCTCTCATAGGCACGAGCCAGTCATATAACTCAACTATATTCCTACACTCGACGACCTCAAACCGCTAGTACACTCACCAAAGCACTATCAAGGGTCAATCATGATGAATTGAAGTCCAAACTTAGTTTGTACAATATATATAACCTAGCTTGAGGGGGAGTACTGAAAAGTGTCAATCTGCATTCGGAAGGAATTTATGCCCCTTCTTCAGAATATATTTCACTAATTGTGTTTCCTTTATTATATATTTCATTTTCCTATTTTTCTTACTTTGAGAGATTCTTAGTTGGTTTTCTTTAATTATTAAATATATATAGCAAGATGTAATCCATGAATAAGAGATACAAAAATGTTTCAAGAATTTTACATCGTCCCTACATATGCAAGTCATATTATGTTGGGTGGATTGTGGTCACACAAGAAAGGTACACTTCATGATGGCCACAAAAATATCTACACTCATAAGGGATGGGGAACGTATTGCAAATTTGTCATTAAAAGAGTCAACGGTAATGAGCAATCAGATAGAGATTAGAGTCATCGTCCCTTGTGTTACCTTTCTACAGACTATAAGAGAGGCACCAGTAGGATTGGCCCAAGTGATGCTAGAAGGCAGCGGTATGGATAAGCCACCCTTGTTGGCAGAGCTTCGAAATGTTCTGAAGGACATTTCATCTGGATTACCACCCTTACGAGAGATTCATCATGCTATAGACCTTATCACTGGGTCAGTGCTTCCCAACCGAAAAGCCTATCAGTTGCGAGCATCAGAGTACGAGGACCTACAAAAGCAAGTTGAGGACTAATGGCTCAAGGACTAGTTCAGAAGAGGATCAACCCGTGTGTTGTGCCAACTTTAATTGTGCACAAAAAAGAAACGAGAACAAGATCATAATCAAATATAAATGTGTATCAATAGCAGAGTTGTGAACAAGATCACAATCAAATATAAATTCCATATTCCAAGTTTTCATGATTTGCTTGATCCTTTACATCTCCAAGCTTGATTTTCGTAGTGGCTACTTCCACATCAGAATAAGACCAATGGATGAGTGGAATGCATCATTTAAGACACAACATGGATTGTATGAGTGAACAGTCATGCCTTTTGGATTGTCTAACGCCTCGAGTACTTTCATGTGACTGATAAATTAGATTTTTTGAGCCTCGTTGGAAATTTTATGTTATGTATTTTGATGACATACCAGTGTACATAAGTTCAAAGGAGGAGCACTTACAGGATTTGTGACAAGTTTTTTGAGATTCTCCGGGCATAGTAGTTATGTGGCCATCCAAAAAAAGTCACTTTCTTACACCGTAGATGTGCTTTTTGAAACACATTGTTTGCGTTGTCAGCATTGAGATGGACCCAACGAAGATTGAGGTTATTGTGGCCTGACCCAGACCCTAGTCATTTACTCAAGAATGTCGGTTTCATGTTTTGACTTTTTTTGATAGGATATTTATCAAAAATCTTAGCTCGATCTCTTCACCATTGACGGAGCTTCTCAGGTCTGATAAATTTGTGTAGTCAAATAATGCTCAGACTACTTTTAATGCTTTGAAGAAACATATGACTCAAGCTTCTATTCTTGCACTTTCAAACTTCAATCAAGTGTTTAAGGTAAAGTGTGATGCCTCTAATGTGGAAATTGAAGTTGAGCTAAGTCAAGGAGGACATTATTACTTTCCTCTGAAAAATAAAATGATTCCAAGAGAAAATATTCTACTTACGAGAAAGAGTTTTATGTTATTGTGAGAGCCCTTGGTCACTAGAGTAATTATTTGATAGCAAACGAATTAACTCCCTATACTGACCATGAGGACCTGAGATTTTTGAGTAGTCAGAATGAGCGCAAGAGCAGACATGCCACTGTTGACCTCATTTTTGTAAGTCTCTTAATTTTCTTAGAGCATAGGATCTAGCCTTAGGGTTTCCTACCGACTCTCTTAGTGGACTAGTCTGGGACCCGCACTAACTAGAAATTCGAGCCACTTCTTGACTCATCGCAGTTCCATATGGCCGGCCCTAAATCATCAACGCTTAGTTGAGTCGAATAAAACCAATGTGACAAAGCTCGAATCGAGTACCCATAGGATCTAAAGCCATAACAAACCCTTTGTGTCGTCCGCGCGCACTAACGATACACGAATATCACAATTCGGGCACTCGATGCACACAATTATCGAAATTCAAGTCACCTGCACCTGTAGAAGGCTTTGCAATTGATCAAACTCGAATTAATTGCTGGAACGATCGATCACGAGCGATAATTTTAAAGAAGTTTAAATTTGACGCGTTTTCAACATGATCGTCGAGAAAGCCGTCTGGACAACCTCGGATGACGAAACGGACCACGTCGGTGCGTCCGGAACGTCGACTTTGGCTAGGAGGGACTCCCGTTTCGATATGATTCCGTGCACGAGCGAGAAGTGCGCAAGACGAGAGAATTTAAATATCATATTTTATGAAATTAATATATTTGTATAATATAGCTAGGGGGGTTATTTTATTTTCTTCTAAATCCCTAATCTCTATGGCTGCCCCTTTGGTTTCGTCCCCAAATTGACCCCGGCTCCTCTCTTGCACGGAGCTTATGGTCCCCTCCAAGTGCCTCGACCCGAGTGGAGCCCTATGCGCGCCGCCTTCCCCATCATATTTTCCCCCTCTTCGCATGACGAGGAGTTGAGTCTTGACCCTCTCCCGACACTCTCTGCCCAAGTTGCGTCTTCCCGAGACATCTCCTGCTTCGTCTCGCTGAGTAAGGAGCTCATTCGTGAGTCTTCGATTCCTACTATAGTAAGTTGACCCTAGCGCACGAATGTGGCATCTCTTCTCCTTCCCGATGGCTTCTACCTGCAGCGATGGTTTTCTTTTTGCTGAGTCGATCTCTGGGTTGGCCTCACCCCCGGGCAGGTTCTGTGCTCTTCTCCCCTCTCTTCTGCGTCAATAAAAGCCCGGGGGGGGGAGGTTACAAAATCTGGGAGCTTGGGGAGACTCTGTCGGATTGGTCTCTCATGCTTGTGAGCCTAGTGCTTGGGAAACCTTGTGGTTTTCCTCTATTGTTTGGGCAAAAGCTCAAGTGAGGTACCCACTTTCTTCTTCCCTGCTTTACTTCTCCATTCGACAGGGGTTGTGCGTAAATTTCTTTCTTTTAAAAAAAGGGGAATGCATGCATATGGCGGTTTACTTGTCTGGGCTGGTATTTAATGTTGGAATAGTTATTAGCTGTTGAACTTTTAGTTGGCTGGAGTCGCTATCGGTTTCAGTTGGCTCTAGTTTGAATACTGCATATTGTTGGGCATGTTTTAAATGTTCTATGATACTTAATTGGAAATGTAGGCTTACAAAAGGCATTGTTCAATTTTTATGCATGTGCAAGCTTCCTTCTTGTATTTTTATTACATCTATACTTGTATGCTAAAATCTAAAGACTGTTTCAGCCCTATAAACTTGTTGTTCTCTTTGCCGGCTCGTCTGGCTTTGGAATTTTGGAGCTAGTTTGTTTTGGTTGATGCAAATGCAAATGCTGGAATTGATTGCTTCTTTTATGAACTCGTTTGGTTTGATTTTGTGGAGCCTTGTGGTCTCGGCTTTATGGGCTCATTCGGTTCAGTTTTATGGAGCTAGCGAATTTGGTTTTATGGAGTTGGCTTGGTTTGGTTCTTGTAGATTCCACAGTTTCAGTTTTACGAAAAAAAAGGGTTTGGCATGCTTATGAAATTGATCATTTTTTTGTTTTGGGGCTTAGCTGCTCATATTTGAAACATATGTAGACGGTTACTTTTTTTTTTTTGCATTAGAGGTTTTGAAGTTTTTTGGTGTTTTTCTCTGTTGTTAGCTCTATTCGAGAGCCTTGTTGGAGCTCCCTTGTGTTATTTTGGATTGTTTTCCTTGCTAGCTCTATTCGAGAGCCTGGCTGGGGCTTTTCTGTGTTAATTTGGATTGCTTTCCCCAGTTAGATCTTTTCGAATTCATTATTGTGGCCTCCTTGTTTTGGTTTTGGTGGTGCTTTTGTTGCTCCTACCCGAGAGCAGCTATTTGGGTTCCTTGTGTTGCCGTGGGTTGTTCCCTTGCTGCCCCTACCTGAAACCTACTATTTGAGGCTTCCTTTATGTTAGTGTGGGTTGTTTCCCCTGCTGCCTTCACTCGTATCCTACTGGTTGGTACTCCCTGCTGATGTGGATTTGTTTTCTTTGTTGTCCCTCTATACGAAGCTTGCTGGTTTGTACTCCCTATGTTGGTGTAGGTTGTTTGTCTGCTGCCCCTAGCCGTGAGCACCTGCTTGGGTTCACCTGTGTTGTGTTGGGTTTATAACTCACGGGAGCTTTTGTTTTGAACTGGAATTGATTGCTTTAATCTTTGTGAATTAGAACAATTTAATCTTTATGTTATGAAGAATTTAGGTGCCCCTTTTCGAGGATCAGTCTGTTAGATGTTTGGAGATAGTTCACAGCCCAATTCTTTGGGCTGAATTGATTGCAAGAAAAAAAAAAAGAATCCTTTTAATATTCGTTGGGAGAATTTAGTTGCAATTTGGAACCCTTTCAAAGTGCGATTTTTGAGCAGGTTAATATTGAATTGGGAGCAATTTGGAATCTTTTAAAAGGTGCCTTTTGGAATGTTTTGAGTTAGCAATTGAAGCCTTTCGATACACCTCTGTCGGATTGTTACACCAATAGTTTGGAAAGGGAGAGCTAGCATTGATAAGTGTGCCACATTTTGTTGTTATTCGAGGAGTCCCATTAGGTGAATATTTGAGGCTAACCCTCCTACCATTTTGGCTTCCTTCTTAAACAAGTTTTGGAGGCAGATTAGTCTTCCCTTTTTCATTTCTTTTCGGTTCGTTTTTTTTTGCTTCTTGGCTTAGTTTTAGGTGCTTATATCTGAAACATAAGCGCACATATACATTTGCGGTTATATACGAACCATCAAGCAACGTCGTAAGTTGGATGCTCTTTTTTGGAGTTTTAGGCCTTGATAATAAAGGCATTCGGTGGTAGAGCGGAATAATGTTCCATCCTACGACATCGGAACCAGACTCAGGGACCCAGTGAAATGTAGGATTACAATATTATTCAATAACATCATACTAGCAGGGCACCCTTGCCTTCTTAGGTTGTTGACGGTGCTAGCCCGGCTGTGCGATCGACTTGTGGACAATCATATTTTGTAAAAAAAAATGACAAGAACAAATATGATAAGAACAGATACGCTATATATAAAAGTATTTTGACTAAAAAAAATAGATATTACTTTCTCTTATATGCATGGAACCTATATGTATGCCAAAATATAAATTTTAAGTAATATAAATTGATTGTCCACTTGTCAATTGTCGGTGCTGGGCTAAAGAGTACCCTCTTAAATTGGTATTGTAGGGAACATTTCCAGTTGAATGTTGGGCTCTATACATACGGGTGACCGATAGCTGCCTTCGGAGTCCATCGAGAATACCTAAATCTAAGTCTATCCCGACCCGAATGCTTACGATTTTCTTTCTTCCCTTGGATTTTTCGTGTGTTTCCTACGTTTTTATTGAGATCTTTGTAAATCATTCGTGATTTCCTCTAAATTTTCCTCGTGTTTTCGATGGTTTTCATCGAGTTACCGTGGGCATTTGTCGCTTTTCTCTAGTTTTTCAGGTGATGTTCACTATTCATTCTTGTTTCTATAAATACATAATTACACATTTCTTAAATTCTTTTCATTTTACTCGTTTACTTGTACCTACGACACCAACCTCATTTACGGGAGCAGCAAACCCGTCAGATATACAGGTTCGTTTTATGTTTACAGCGTTTCACTTTCTTTACTACACACTTTACTGTATATTTATGCAATTCATGCTTGTGACGTTAATGTTTACCGTTTACTGTGTTTCGTAACTTGCTTCCCTTTTATTATTCATGTTGCTTCTATAGAATTGCAGGGGCCTTTTAGGATAGAGGACATTAGGGCACCCGGTTTAGGAGGTACCTTATAGCGAGCCACTGACCCAATAATCACATATTTACACATCACAGCCCCAAACCTATAATCGATATGTTAAGGAGCTTAGAGTAGGTTTTCCAAGAAGCAGAGCATTGAAGCAAGCGAATAGAGAGCGTCGATCGAGACCACGGCAACGAGGTGCAGGACGTCTCTTCAGAGTTAAGGTCCCATCGTAAGATAGTTGGGAAGTCACCGGGGTTTCCCCGGATCTGTGACACCCTCTACCTTTCACTCCATCGACTTCTAAAAATAATTGTTCCAATTTTGAGCCCCTCCCATTTGGTTTCCTCACATTTAACTTTGAAAACTTAAACTTGAAGTCTTGAAGACAAAATTACTGATCTAAATCGAGAGTTTTCTTAAGTGACTTCGGTCATTTAAGATATAATTAACCATAGGGGTTTGTCTATATAAGAACTTAAAAACTCAGCTTAATATAAATCTTATTTAATCGTTTATGTTAAATAGGAGAACTTGTCGGCCTATAAAATAAGTTTCGCAGACCAAACGTACGTCACAAATCTTTTCGTTTAGGAGGTTAAGACTACCAACAAGTTATATGTTTATCTTTCGAGATGGTGTATTATTTGTGATATCGCGCTCAGCTATCTAAACTATCAAATGTGTGAGATTCATTCGGTCTCAATTTTCTATATTAAAATGTATATATATATTAAATTTAATTTAAATGATTTTCAAAATAAACGGCCCATAAATTCTGGGGACTACGCTAGGACTAATTTCTCTCTCAATTTTGATCATGTGATTTTATTTTCAAACATCGTTAGTGTGTCCATGTTCCTAGTGGGTCAGACTATCATTCTTCCATTGGCGTACCTCGCTCATTTCTTCCTTGAGCGGGTATAGCCAACTCTTTTGTGATTCTAGAGTCATCTGTTTAATCACCCCTTAAACAGAAAGGTTCTGGAATCTTCAAACCTTAAGAATGGGTCTAAATGGGTTGGACCCCCAATATGCGTGGTGAATTAGAAGCAACGAGCAGTGTTGACCGAAGTGAGCTTAGTGTAGGATCACCTCTCTCCAGTTTTAGGACTGGATCCTATGTTTCATATTCGCTGCATTTACTCTTTAAAATGATTTGAAATCTAATATTTTCAAATTCTTTTCCTCTTAAATGAAACAAAATAAAATTCAAATAAATAATAATAATAATAATCATTTGGATAAGTTTCAAAAAGAAACACCCGGTTTGCCAGATATGCTCATTAAGCTTTGACATTTGTCCTGCAATCATTATAGTGAAGCATGGAATGATGTTAATGTGCTAAACTTTTTCCAACCTACAGGAAAAAGTCTACACCCGTGTCGATCTTCTCTACGCCGCTGGAATGGACTTCAAATTTAAAAAAGATGAGGTGTCTGATGTCTTGGTTATTAAATTTTGACAAGGGTTCCATAATGCCTAAGTCAAGTTCGGTAGCGGTACCGTCACCGTGCTAAAGCCTGAACCAGACAGAACTGTTGAGCCTGTTGTCGAGTTTAACTTGAGGTCTGTTGAAGAGTTCCCCCCACTAAATAGGGTGTTAGTTAAGAAGGGTTCTGTCATTGCTGGGAAGTCTGTCACTAGGATCGTTAAGGCCACGCCAAGGACCACTGTTGTTGCCCCTACTGGCCCGACTGTCTCTACACCCGCTACTGCTCCTGTTGCAGCAAAAGGAAAAAATGTGCAAGTTGTTGGTGAGCCCGTTGCCAAAGAGAGTCTGACTTTTGCTCTGATTACCTCTGTCTTTGAAATTGGGTCCATTTCAAAATTTGCGCCTTTGACTCCGACACAGAGAAGAAACAAAAACAAAAAGGTAGCCAAGGTCAGGAGGGTAAAGGTTGTTGAGTTCGTTCTTCCCGCCGATACTCCGGTTGTGGAGGAGGCTGGACTACCCGAGACCTCGCCCCTGTTGGGGGGAGTAGGTTTCATCCTTTGTCTGCCGCGCTCAGCGAAGAAGAGGTCTCTAGGATTGTCGATGCACCGCCCCAGCGCTTCCACTAAGGAAGGTGAGCGCTACACCGCTAGCCCAAGTACGAGCTGTGTTCGAGCGACTAGCAAGTAAAGAAAATTGTTCTGTTACTGAAAATTTCTGAAGAGGATGGGGTGTGTCGTGTCACACCAGAAGAAGGCCTAAATTTTGAGAAAGGATGAATCTAACGCACGAACTGTCAAGAAGGTTACAAGGAAGAGGGAAGGATTGCCCCAACAAACCTCCTATAAGCTTCAACTGTATGATCACCACACCCCAGTCGTTCCTACCACCATTGTTCAACCACTACCTAGAATCCCGCCAAGAACCGTCTGGGAGTCCGTTCGCCCACTTCCGTTACTGCTACTGTCATTACTGCCACTACTTCTCTGAGGCCCATAGGACGAGTACAAGTCAAGTCCTGTCTTGGGCCTAGGATAGTTCTCCCACTTACAGGAAAGGAGGTCCTTCGTTCGGCAAAGGAGCCAAGAGAAAGAAAGAAGTTGCCCACGGACGTATCTGGTCCGCGTGTAAGGGGACACACCACTCACCATCGTGTTGACACCTATAATGGGCCGCCCAGCTCTAGAGTATCATCGTCAAAGAAGATGGTTTGGCGACCTAAAGCCACTGGACCGATACTTACAAAGAGTACCAAAACTGAGAAAATTAAAGAAGGTTCTAAGCCTGAAGAAGTTTTTGTTGTTTCAGAGCTTTCTTTAAAAGAGGTCATCTACCAGTCATCCTCAATTGACCTCCCGATTGTTAAAGGAGAGTCAATTCAGACTACTTTGGAGAAATTAAGGGCAGATATTAAACAATTATTGAAGAAAGAAGAAATGAACTTGATGATGAGAAGGATTTGATAAGCTATATGGAAGAAGATTTTGCAGAAGTTCACGTTGTTGAGACCGAAGCATCGTCATCTTTACGGGAAGATGATCACTGAAAATATAGGTGTGTAAAATTTATAAAGTTGACTCCACTTTGCAACGGCGCCAAAAACATGATGTGGCATTTTATGAATGATAACATTAAATGATAACATTAAGCACTTAACAAGCACTTAACGTTGGGATTCTACGCAAGTATACGTATTGTTATCAAGTAATATAGGACTTTCTATTTAAGTCATAAATATCAATCTCATGAGAAAGGTTTAAATTTGAAATGATAAATTAGCTAAAAAATTCACAGAAATAAACGAAATTACTGTTACTAACTTTGAATGTTTAAGATACTAGCTAAATTATTATAAAGTTGCAGAATTTAAATGCAGAGTTTAAAACAGTAACTACTAAATTATGTTTATGTAATGAAGTTTTCTAATATGAAAAAGCATTTTTCTCACTATAATGAGCCTTTTGGTGAAATTAGATGAGATAAATGATTTAAATTTGTATTGTGTCAAATAGGAGCAATTTTAATTCTCTACCCTGATTAAGTGTTATAGAAAATCACTTGTTAATATCTGGTTTAGTCCTTAAATTCGTGGCTAGGTTAGGAGGATACTGGCTACCACTCCAGAGCTCTCACTTCTCTTCCCTTGAAGGCTAACTCTCACTTTAGTTCTTAAACACTAAGATCGAATTAAGGATTTTAGTCTGTCACCCTAAAAATCTTTAATTTTATACCCAACAAAATATATTTCTCAATTTATTTGCACTTAATTCCATGAACGAAATACTCTTTCATGGACTTAAATGTATTTCTCACTCTGTTGTAGAACTCATACTCCATTTCCCGGATCATATGTTTCACAACATATTTTAACAATTCAATTGGTCAGATCAAAAAGTAAATTAAGAACAGAGTTAAAAATCCATCACAATTTACTTTATATTTTAATATTGGCACATCCAAATTATCTCTTCATTACAACATATCTCAAAGTAGGAAGAAAGATAAAAGAAACTACTCAGACTTCATGAGAAATATACAACAAAACACAAATTTCATATATAAAAGAAAGTTCATACAACAATAATAAACAAACAACACTTATCTGAAATTATTTCTCAAAACAAAACCCTTGTAACTTCTCTTAGGAACTGTAGGAAGAAAAAATCTCTTATTTCTCTTCCTCTCCATTCTCTTCCTCTCCAACTCTCTTCCTCTCCAACACTTCTTAGAGAAGATTTCACACTTAAACTCACCACAAAAACTCAAAACTATAAAGAAAGTAACTAACTAATGGAGTGGAATGGCGTAAAAGGATGTAAAGGGGGTGTAGGCGTACGAAGATGAAATCTGAGTGAGTGGAGGAGCACGAAGAGGTTCGAAAGAGAGGATCTTCTCTGATCAATTTCGGCCCTAAATAGAGTCTAGGGCCGGTTCTCCAATAGATACATCCAAAAACTCTTCAAAAAGTGTCCAAATTCGTCGAATCTTCTAGAAATAGGGCATGCACCGACACTAGCGCCCATTCTAGTGTCGGGGGCCATTTAATTAATCCGTGAGGCCATTTAATTAAATCTGTTTTCTCTGTCAAACGGCGCCGTCGGTGCTGAACAATTTTTCAAAAACTCCATTTTTACTCCAAATTTCATCTTTTTTGCTTCATTTTTGCTTCAAGTCCTAAAAATCAACAACCTGCAATAAAACATGAAAAATATTTTCCATTAAAGTGTAATATCACCAAAAATGGGTATAAAATATGAGTCTAAAAATGCATATATTTTGAATGTATCAAAATCCTCAAACTTTAATGTTACTTGTCTTCAGGTAACTCCTTTACTACATAAAAATATGACTCGTGCTAAAGGTTTTAACTTCTAGATTTCCATATCTTAGTCTACTAAATACATTAGCATAACTTAAAAAAAATTTAAAATAACTCCAATTAATACTAAAGATATAGGAATATCTAGCAGTCAAGTCTAAGATTTTTTATTCTCTATATTTTTTAGGCAATTAAGTCCAAGATTTCTGATCCTCTATTTCTTTCAAGAAAATTACAAATTATTCATATTAAAGCCGCTTAGAATATTCATATGAAAAAGAACTTCATGAAACTTTACTAATAAATATGCTAATACTGAAATATAAGTTTAGAAAATATAGCCAAGTCTTCTTCTTTAAGTTGATTCAAGTGAACACAATTTTTAATTAGGCATCTCCTGAAGCCTCTCCTCACATCTTTTTTTTCTTCTCTAGGATCATTTTCAATAATTTTTCTTTTCTTTTCTTTTCCTTTTCTTTTCTTTTCCTTTTCATTTCTTTTTCAGGATCATTTTCAGTCCTTTTTCTTTTCTTCTTTTTTTCGTTTTTTTTTTATGTGAGGATTACTATATCGAGATAGCCTTAAATGATTTTGAACGGTGTATCAAAATCTCCCAAACTTAAATGTTATTTGTCCTCAATTCCTTCATTTATAAATTTATATTAGCTTTAAAGGTTTTTCATAAAGTTTTAATCTTTTCATCTTACATGAATTTCTAAGATTTTTAATATTTCAAATATACAAATTCCTTTACTTAAAATAGAAAAAAATAATCTTATTTTATATACCAAATATCTTAATCTTTAAAATTAACCTTTATTATTTAAAAAATTTTTATTTAAGTTTACTATATATTTAGAACATAAATATATTAATCTAAAGTTATCCTCTAATACCAAAAGTCAAGTTAAATTTTAAAATATTTTGAAAATATAACTAATTGAGCACAAATAAAATTAAGTCTCTTTTCTTTAAAAAGGAATTTTTTCATAAAAAACTAAAAAAATAAAGAATGAAAGAAAACATTTAATGCATAAAGAAAAGATTTACCTGTTGAATGTTCTGATATTGAAATTTAACTCTGAAATATTGCAGGTGCTAATATGAAAAACTACAATACTTAAAATATTAAATAACACATAATACATGTAAAAATTTGCTGAGAAAGAGTTAACTACAAATACATCCGACAAAGTACTAAAAACTAACAGTACTAAAATGGTTTCCCATGTAAAACCAGTTTCACAAATCTACAATTCACAACACAACATACAATTTAAATAAAGTATCACAGTCTACAAACAAACTGTCTCATCAATAAAGTACAACTAAACATAAACTAAACAAAAATCTAACTATCACCAATCATCCTCTTCTTCTTCTTTCACATCCAAATTTTGTTGCTCATATGGGATAAAAACAGAATGAGTAGGAAACTGAACTTAGTGATCACCCCTCATGTATCTGACCATCGCATCATCATAAGCAACATCATATTCAAACTTCTGTCTGGTCAAATCATCATTGTGTGCATTCCTGGCCTCAATATTTTCTATTCTATTTCTCATTCTCAAGATATCTCCCTATTGAATCATCATCTACTCCATAGGTTCCTGGATAGTAGGGGCACTAGAAGTACTACTTGAAGTAGAAGGAATATCTCTGGTCCTACTTCCAGATCTCCATCAAACATGAGATTCATAAGTCTTTATATTGGAAGACCCAATAGGTTTTAGAGGTTCATTCCTTTCCTCATCCATTCTATAATCAACTTCTGTCTGTTCACATAGTGTGAATATCAGGACAGGATGAGCTAAACCACCAGTGATCTCTCCCAAAGCAATAGATCAAATGTTCCTACAAATAATAGAGCCTACATCTATCCTCATCACCTGCTGGATACAGAAGTTTAAGATGGCTCTCTCCTTTGTAACCTCACTATGATGATTTGTTGGTATCATTCTCCTAGAAATAAAGTAGTTTCAGGTCTTAAATATTACATTTAACATAGAAAAAGGAAAGTTTACCTTAACATCATTAAAGTTTACCTTAACATCCTTAACATCATTCTTCACTTTCCAAGCTCCTCTTCCATCAGTAAGAAAAGAAATAACTTCATCCAAGTCCTTATTTGTAGCAGAAAACGATTTGTACTTGCAACTATACATATCTGCTAATTGATAAAATTCATTAATCTTCCTTGAAGTAAACTCCATTTTCCCACGAACAAACACATAGTCTTCAGACGTCTCTTCGAAATTGGCATAGAATTCCATCACTACACAATTAATAGCCTTGACAGTAAAGTAGCAAAAATTTTCTCATTGCCGAGCATTAATCAATCTCTCGACTTCTCCTCCCGGATTTTTAAATCTTCGATCCGGAATTACTTTTTTAGTTGTAAGTAAACTATTAAAGCAAATGTTGGTCTTGTACTTGACAAATCTTTAAACATCAAAATCTATCTTTCTCTTTTCTTTGTTCATTCTAGGTGTCATGGTAAATCTAAGAAAATTTGATAAAATCCAAATAAATTCTCAAAAATTCTGAAAACCACAATGTGGAACGTTTTAAACTTAAATCTACTAAGTAAGAGTTATTCACCAAAGAATTTTCTCAAAAATCTTCAAAAAATTTTCAAAATTTTGGATCTCGCCAATGTAAGATAAATTCTTGGTAAAAATCAAAAATTTTGAATTCAAAGTGTAGCTTTTACCTAAAAAAGATGAAATCCGAACTTCCTTTTACTTAAAATCGCCTCAAATCCGAGCAATAGCAAGTCTTAGGTGCAAAAATAGGAGGTTGAAGGTGGCTCAAAAGGTAAAAATGATGTTTTACTATGCAAATCGCGAATTTTAAGGGGTTTGGGTAGTTTTCGAGTCGAGGGCGCCGTCCGCGCCAGTGGCCAAAAAATTCATTTTTCTGTTTTTTCAAATTTTAATTTTCTTTCAATTTACTGCAAAGTCTATTTAGTCTTTTTGAACACTAATTTTCATCTTAAAATAATGCACAAACAAGTATTTTCACAAACAACACGAAACTAACTTTTATATATGAAAATACATTTTTCTAATCACACTTTCACGTCCTTAAAGCAAATTAAATTATAAATCAGCGTCGAAATCAAGTCACAACACTAGAATGCTGACACAAAACTATACACAATCAAAGTCAACAGAGTTCTAAAGCAAAGTAAATCAAATTCACACAATTACATTAAAAATATAAGTATTTTAAACTAGTAGAAAGTCCAACTTCTTCAATTATTCTACCTCATCTTCAGTACTTTCTCTCCTCTAATATCTCCCATAGACTGGTAATAGACACAAATTGTAAAAGGGTCGGTATGGGAATTGATCAGTCGAATATTCATCGATCCATCCGTTTTTCTTGAACGTTTGCACCAATCCTGCTTCAATTGTCCCAGTACTGCTTCAATTGCCTGCTTCAATTGTCCCAGTATGATCAAAGTTCTTCATCCTCCAATCTAGGTGATCAAAAAGGTAGTTAAGATTTCATATTGCATTCGTAATAATCTGAAGTTTTATTTCTCTCTAAAGTTCTCTTTCTATTTTCTTCCTTTCTTCTCCAAAGCTATTGAACCTCCAACTATTTGTGGCATCAATGGTATTGAAGCATGTGATGAATAATCCATGATAATATCGAATGCTTCATTCACATTCCCAATATAATTTTCATCAATAGGTATCATGGGCTCCCAAGGTAATAAAATTTTCTCTCAACTTACATATGAAACTTGAGATTGACTGCAAAGTAAAAAAAGTAGTGGAAGGATGTTCCAGGCCTCATTCATAATAATACCCATAACAAATATGAAAATAATCGACCCCACATCAATGGGTTTTTTCATTTGAATGCAATAGTTTAAAATGACACTTTCTCTCGTAACTCTACTAATCTTCATGGTAGGGAGTAGTTTTACAGATATGAAAAAATGTCATTGTTTTGAAATTGAATTAAGCAGCGAAGCAAAGAAACTAACATATCCCTCATCTTTAATTTCTCAATTATCATTTTCATCCGTCAGAAAATTATATACATCTTGCATCATATCTCTCGTTGGGATAAAATTTGTATAATGACAGATTTAAACATTTTCTATCATATACAAATCATTAATTCGAGCCGGAATAAATGGTACAGCCTTACCTCGAACGAAGACGACTCCTTAGGTAATTTCATGTAAGTTAACATAGAATTCCTTTACTACTGGTACTATAACTGCAGCGGTAGTATAGCACAGAACTTTCCAATGCCTCAGCATAATGATTTTTTCAATCTGTGAACTTGGATTACTCAATCCATGATTGACAAAACCTCTCTTCTTGATAAGTCTCTTCTTCGTGATAACTTTGTCGTATAATATCTACGCGTCAAAACTGATAAATTTTCTTCTATTGAAAACTTCATACCTTGAAGTATTTCTGGAATTGGAAACCATGAATTCGAAATTAGGAAGTTTCTGGACATCCAAGACAGTTTTTATAACTTTAAAAACACCTCTCGGCGGTTATTGAAAGAGTGAAATCCAGCCAAAGTCTGCCGAATTCGCTCTGCACTTGCAGAGCTGCTCGGGACGCGGTCGGCGCTCCCAATGGTGTTGTCGGCGTCATGGTCCATTAGGCAGGCGTCGTCGGCGCCCATTTTGATGTTATCGGCGCTAGAGACCAAATTCGCATCTTTTATTTTCTTGTTCAATTTGATTTCAAATTTTCCTCCAATACCAATATTTGTCTTAATTTATGATATATAAAATTGTGCAGGACTCAAAAATATTATTATTTCCTAATATATAAATACAATTATTAAACAACAACCATTGGGTGAATATTTGAGCTAACACTCCTACCGTTTTGGCTTCTTTCTTAAACTAGTTTTGGAGGCGGGTTAGTCTTCCTTTTTTCATTTCTTTATTTTCGGTTCGCTTTCTTTGTTTCTTGGTTTGGTTTTAGGTGTTTATGTCCGAAACATAAGCGCACACATATAGCTACCACATACATAACTCTGGCTATATATGAACCATCAAGCAATGTCGTAAGTTGGATGGTCTTTTTTTGGGGTTTTAGGCCTTGGTGATAATGACATTCGATAAGGTGGTAGAGCGGAATAATGTTCCATCCTACGACATTAAGACCCAACTCAAGGACCCGATGAAATGTAGGATGACAATATTTTTCACGTACACCAGACTAGCAAGGCACTCTTACCTTCTTAGGTTGTTGGAGGTGCTAGCTTGACTGTGCAATCTACTTGTGGACAATCATATTTTGCAAAAAAAAAAGATAAGAACAAATACGATAAAAACAGATACACTATATATAAAAGTATTTTGACTAAAAAAAATAAATATTACTTTCTCTTAAATGCATGGAACTTATATGCATGTCAAAATATAAATTTTAAGTAATATAAATTGATTATCCACTTATCAATTGTCGGTGATGGGCTAAGGAGTACCCTCCTAAGTTGGTATTGTAAGAAATATTTTCAGTTGAATGCTGGGTTCTATACATACGGGTGACCAATAATTGCCTTTGGAGTCCATCGAGAACACCTAAATCTGAGTCTATCCCGACCTGAATACTTACGGTTTTCTTTCTTCCCTTCGATTTTTCGTGTTTCCTGCATTTTTATTGGGATCTTTGTAGATCATTCGTGATTTCCTCCGGATTTTTCTCGTGTTTTCGATAGATTTTTTCGAGTTATAGTGGGGCATTTGTCGCTTTTCTCGAGTTTTCAGGTGATGTTCGCTATTACTTCTCGTTTATATAAATTCATGCTTACATATTTCTTAAATTTTTTTCATTTTACTCGTTTACTTGTACCTGCGACACCAACTTCATTTACGGGAGCAGCAGACCCTTCAGGTATACAGGTTTGTTTTATGTTTACAGCATTTCACTTTCTTTACTGCACACTTTACTGCATATATATACAACTCATGCTTCTAAAGTTAATGTCTATCGTTTGCTGCGTTTCGTAGCATGCTTCCCTTTTATTATTCATGTTGTTTCTATAGACTTGCAGGGGCCTTTTAAGATAGAGGACAGTAAGACACTCGGTTTAGGAGGTACCCTATAGCAAGTCACTGACCCAGTAATCACATATTTATACACACTACACACAACCCCGCCGAACCTATAATCGATATGTTAAGGAGCTTAGAGTAGTTTTTCCAAGAAGCGGAGCGTGGAAGCAAGCGGACGGAGAGCGGCGATTGAGACCACGACAACAAGGTGTACGACGTCTCTTCAGAGTAAAGGTTCCATCGTAGGATAGTTGGTAAGTCACCGGGGTTTTCCCAGATCTGTGACATTGTCTACCTTTCACTCCATTGACTCCTGAAAATAACTGTTCCTATTTTGAGCCCCTCCCCTTTGATTTCCTCACATTTAACCTTTCCTCACATCTCACATTTAACCTTGGAAACTTAAACTTTGAAATCTTGAAGACAAAACCACTGATTTTAATCGAGAGTTTTTTTAAGTAACTCTAGTCATTTTAGATGTAATTAACTATAGGGATTTGTCGCTATAGGGAACTTAAGAATTCAGTTTAATATAAATTCTATTCAATCTTTCATGTTAAATAGGAAACTTTGTCGGCTTATAGAAAAGGTTTCGCAGACCAAACGGACGTCACAAATCTTTTAGTTTAGGTGAATAAGCATACAAACAAGTTATATGCATATCATTCAGGATAGCATATTACTTGTGATATCGCTCAGCTATCTAAACTATCAAATTTGTGAGCTTCATTCGGTCTCACTTTTCTAAATTAAAATAATATTATTTTCTAAAATTATAATCATATAAATATTAAATTAAATTTAAATAATTTTCAAAATAAACGACCGACAGCCACATGGGTGAAATTTTTTTCTTCATTTCATTTTGTGCTCAAGCATAAGATGGAGAGTCAGAACAAAGTATCAAATGCATTAAGTCGGCGCCACTCATTACACTACGATGCAGTCTAAGATAAATGATTTTGAGGTGTTATAAGACTTATATACAACTAATGAGAATTTCCAAAACATTTGGATACAATGACAAGATAGGTCATACAAGTAGTATCATAGATCTAATGGATACCTATCCTTCCAAAATAGATTGTGCTCCTCAAAGTTCACTCAGGTAGAATATTTTACAAGAGTGTTACTGTGGGGGAATGGTGAGATATTTTGGCAGAGATAGGACCCCTCCTTAATGAAAAGATTTTTCATATGATTAGGTTGATATGATATGTGGAAAGACACGTCAAACAGTGCAGGGCATGCCACTTTGCTAAGACTCGAGGGCAGAACACAGATCTGGACGCTCCCATTCTTGTTCCAGAGGCACTCTGGTTGGAAGTGAGCATGAATTTTGCGTACTTACCCCGAACACAGTAGACTAAGAATTTTTTCATGATTTCAGTATGTTGTTTCTCCAAAATGGCATAGTTTGTTCATTATCACAAGGCAATGAATGTGTCACATATTATGGGCATATTCCTTATGGCATACCTAGGAGCATTACTTCAGACAAGAGATATGAAATTTCGCAGTCATTTTTGGAGGACTTTATGGGGTAAATTAGGTAAAGAAACTTCAATACAGTTCATCAACTCACCCTTAGATAGATGGGAAGATAGAAGTTACAAAATGCAATTTGGGAAACCTTCTTAGATGTTTTGTGGAAAAAAATATCAAACAGTAAGACTTAATTGCTCCTCACGTGGATTTTGCCTATAATTGCTCTACTAATAGTGAGAGACTATTTAAATTTGTGTACAAGCAAACCCTCCTATGCCTTCGGAGTTAGTCCCTATACTACTCATTATTGAGCTTCGCACTGGTATTGAGGTTCCAGTCAAGAATATTTAGACCCTACATAAGCAGGTCAAGAAGAAAATTGATATAAGTATTAGAAATGAGCCAACAAGTTTAGGAAAGCTATGATTTTCAAGAATGATGGTATGGTAGATCAGGCTGCATAAGGAGTGATTTCCTACAGGTTCATTTGGAAAGATCAAGCACATGGCAAATGATCCATTCATAATTGTCACGAAGATTCATGATAATGCATACAAGATTGACCTATAGAAAAAGTACAATATTTCTTCTACATTTAATGTTAGGGGTTTTTACATATGGGGATTTTAAATATAGTTATTTACTTATAAAGGCTTAAAAAAATTAAATTTATGCCTAGAGGTCACAGTTTTGACGTCGTTCCCGTTCCCCACTGACCAATAATTATAGCGTACCATCACAACATAGACGAAGCACCGAATCCAACCAACTGCAACGAAGATGATTCGCGTTGATGTTCCCAATTCTTCCTCCCTCTTCGGAGAAAAATTTGCGTACATAAGACATACACAGCTCTACGTATGTCAGGTAGGTTACAGGAAGAGTATTGGGAGTTATATCTACGTTATACCCCCTATAACCTAGTTGTAACCTACCTGTAACTAATAAATTCCGCCCTTCTATTTTCATATATTTGTAAGTTACAGATATATTATAGATAAGTTACAGGGAGGTTACAGGGGGTATAACATGAATATAACCCCCAATACCCTCCTTGTAACTTAGCTGACATACGCAGCGCTACGTACGTCTTACATACGCAAATTTTTCTCCCCTCTTCGACCTCAAATCCTTAATTTCCTTGAATCTCTCCTCAGGCACGCCAATCCTTCCCGAATCTATTCACCTCTCCCTCAATCAAGCCGATGAAATCACATCTTACCCTGATGAAAAGCTATAATTCCTCAGTATCACCTCCGGCGATCTTCTTTTCAACTTTCTCGACTCCAGCTTTAACTCCACTCCAGAAACCCCAAACACATCTCAAGCATCACTAAGTGAAACCCTAATGCCATTCTACTAGGCTTCTGAACCACCCACTGATGACATGGAAGTGGAATCGGAATTAGAGCCTTTTGTGTAGGAAAAGGCAGTTTTGTTCCACGCTTTCTTTGAAGGGTTATGGAAACGAATAAGAGACAAATTAAGGGGAATATGGGACTCACAATGGTTGTTATCCATGCAGTATTCGTGGAGTCTGGATTCGTCGCTTCCTGTGGCGGGGTATTGAGAAGTACGGCTAATGCCGGCAACGAACACGATTGGTTGGGAACAACATTATAACTGTGACCTTTATAGGTAAATTTACTTTTTTGAAATCTTTATAAGTAAATAATAATATTTAAGAGACACTATATGAAAAAACCCCTTAATGTTATTGATTTGTGACTGTACTATGAGGACCTAGATGTCTAAGTTGGCGAAAAAAAAGACCTTCCTGCTCGTGGAGAGTGATGCAACGCAAGATGCGGGTATTGTATTGTTTGGGTGTTTAGTTTTCTGATTTTATAAATTGTGGGAAATTTGTCTTTGATTAACGCTCTCTAGAGTGATGTAGCATCTTCCCTTAGCAAGTGGTGTGTCTGTAGCTTACCTAGGAACAGTTCTTGGATCCCTCTCGCCATCCACACCTCATCGATTCACTATTTTTCAATTGATTTCAGTCGGATAATTGTCGACGCCACTATCATCTATTGTTCGAAGCAAGCGCCACCCTTTTTCTGCTTCTGCTTAACTGTCTCGTGATCGTTCACATTGATTTTCAGTCGTCATATATCCTCCTCACTCATATAATCAATGCTACAACTTCTCTAACGCTATTGTTGTTCTCTCACACCTTCTAAGAGCCTTAATACAATGTTAGGGTGTTCTTTGAAATCAAATAAGACAAAAAAATAGAAAGTTTGGGGGTCATTTGAGATTACTTTTGTATTTATATTTTTTTTTTATTTTATCATATTCATGTTTTTATTTGAAATAAAACCTGTTCGATATATTTAGAATATATTTCAATTTTTATTAAAGCTTAAGTCAAACTTTGATACTTTTTTATATTCAAAATACCTAAAAATTGTTTTAATTTTTTTCAAAACAAGTTGACTTATTTTTAAAAAAATTAAAGCATGTAAAACATATATTAAAACATTTTTTTAAAAAAGAAATAAAAAATGATCCCAAACAGACATAGTGCAAATTTAATTACCTAATCAAAATATAACACTTCAATATTGCACCACAGAATCAACAGTCACTTAACAGTGTAGTTATTTGAATCTATTTACAGCTAACCACATCTCAAACGCTTCAAAGAAATGAATAGTCAATAATTAACTAAAAATTGCAACATTAATTTTATTAAGTTTAAAAGTATGCCACTATACAGGTGAGATCTCCAATCAACCAAACTTGAAGACGCCTGCATAATAAATGCTTGTAAAGCTCCAAAGCTGCATACAGAATGATTGGATGCGATTCAGAAATCCACTCCACATATGAGAAATTGGAACAAGAGGTGATATGAAGTCAAATTCGAGAAATTTGTCCTTAATTCAAAATCAAAGAATTCGATGTCAATTTGCGCGGAGTACAAGTTGAGTCAAACTGTGGCCAGTTTATACTTAAGATTCAAACTGATTTGTGTAAAATCTATTAATTTTACAAAATATTTTAACCATCAATTATAATTATTATCCAAAATGACAAATTTTAAGAAATTATTTATAAAATTGCATTATTATATATATCAAGGAATGTCCAAAGACTGATTTAAGATTCAAACCGATTTGTCTAAAATCTATTAATTTTACAAATTATTTTTAACCATCAATTATAATTATTATCCAAAATGAAAATATTAAGAAATTATTTATAAAATTGCATTATTAAATATATATATATATATATGTAGCTCAAGGGCTAATATATTAAAGAGAAAAGATACAGATAAATTATATGGGTAGGCCTAAAAATAGGCACCCAACCCACATGATGCAACACACCCAAAAAAGTTAAAAAGGGGTACATATAAAAATAAAAAAAGCCCAAAACCACCCGAGCGCTGAAAAAATGAGAGTCATCCCAATCTTGTTCTGCCTCTGGCTCTAGTTCTCGGAAGGAATCCAGCTAGCAGATTGGTAAGATGTGTATCATTACAAGACGTAACCAAAGTATCATCCATAAGTCTCCTGAGCTCAAGTAGATCTTCATTCTTCTTCTTCCTCCTAGAAGTGTAAACATGTCATTCCTCATCCAAAGAATCAATCTGACGAGGTGGTAGAGCTGAAGCAGAAGAATTATCAACTGCAGTACCCACAATAGGTTCTAATATCTGTGAGGTATGGATTGCCTCTATAGCGGATACTTCCTGAAGAGGGGGGGCTGCGAGGTTCTCCTGATTATCAATCTGAACAATGTCCTTTGTAGGTAATAGTCCATCAGTATTATTTTATATGAGGTTTGAAGGTATCAGCATCACATCACTCGTGCTAACAGTAACAGCAGTATCATGGGGAGGGGCACAAGAGCAACAGTATACTCCCCAAGTGGAACTAAAATGTCCCAAGCAGTGGGGTTAGACCCATCCTTATTCACTTGAACCTTAGCTTTCAAATTAGCATGGAACTTGTGGAATTTATCAAGGATATGCCCAAACATCTTACAGTTGGTACAATATGGGGTATGTGTTTCATGATGATTTGTTATCAATATCCATTATGGGTTGTGCCCAGCCAGATTTCAGTAACATCAGGTAAAGTAACATCTTTTTCCACAAGTATTCTGGTCACTGAATGTCTGGTTAGGTTGAAAGTAGGCAGATCTAGCTTCAAATGATGGCCCCAATACAGTGGAGAATCTGATGGTGAAAAAAATGCAACTTGAGACCAGGTAGACTAAACCATACTGATACAGTGGGAGTTTCATGATTTGAGTCGAAATCAGAAGGCCACTTGAGTAGCTTCATTGATTTGTCTACAATGCTAAGATATTTCTTGGAGAAAATTCAGGTGTAGACTTCAGCCACTATTAGTTGAATTAACACATATCTTTCATCCATAAGTCTCACTTTCCACTTGCCTACTAGCTTAAGATCATCAACACTCTTCATCAACACTCTTCCGAAAACCATCCATAGGTGAGTGCCCCCACTGAAATTTTTCAATAATAGCAAACTTGAATTTTTCCATCGGGGTTGAAATTTCTGAGTCAAAGAAAAAAATTGTTCTTTTTCCACCTTTTCTACTTCCTTTTTTAACAAAAGAGCAATCATCTGTATCATCGTGATAATCCTTATAACTTAAGGGGAATACCACTGCGGACTCCACCTGAGGGTTACCCATGAAGTGGGCAAAGCAAGTCTTTGTCGGTTCAGCCAAAGAAGAAGGAAGAGTCATCAGAGCAAGGGGAGGTGTCGGCGATCATCTGCAACGAGAAGCTGACAAAATGACACTATGTCAGGAAGCACGGTGTTGGGCCGGAGAGAAGCACAGATGCAGACGGTTGAAGCGAAGAAACGTCAAACCAGAGGTCGAAACAGAAGGAAAGAAACGTCGGGCGCAAAAGCAGGGATTGCAGACGCCAGACAATTCCTTTAGCTTGTTTATAAAAGTAGGGTATATATATTAAGGAAAGATAATTCCAGAAGGTCGAAACAAAAGGAAAGAAACGTCAGGCGCAAAAGCAGGGATTGCAGCGTCGAAATGACGAAGACGCCAGACAATTCCTTTAGCTTGTTTATAAAATTTGGGTATATATATGAAGGAAAGATAATTCCAGAAGGTCGAAACAAAAGGAAAGAAACGTCAGGCGCAAAAGCAGGGATTGCAGCGTCGAAATGACGAAGACGCCAGACAATTCCTTTAGCTTGTTTATAAAATTTGGGTATATATATGAAGGAATGTCCAGAGGCTATTATACAAGCCTCCAGCCACCCCTAATGTGCCTAACAACTCGATTACCGTCTCCTTAAGGCCAACTGTGCCAGAGCGGATTCGAATCCCCGACCCGAGGGGTCTTATACCGTGGATGTCAACCAACAGGTCAGGGTACAAGCCATATATATATATATATATATATGGGAGACATGTGTTAATTCAACTAACCGTGGCTGAAGACTACACCCGGATTTCTCAAAGAAATATATTAATATTGCAGAAAAGTCAATGAAGTTACTCAAGTGGTCTCCTGATTTCGACCCAGATCATGAAACTCCTACTGTACCGGTATGGTTTAGTCTGTCTGGTCTCAAGCTGAACTTTTCTCATCATCAGGTTCTCTACTCTACTGGGGTCATTCTTGGGGACCCTATGAAACTAGATAAACTCACTTTCAATCTAATCAGGTCTTCTATGATTAAAATACTTGTGAAAAGAGATATTACTTTACCTGATATTACTGAAGTCTGGCTGGGCACAACTCATAATGGATATAATCTCATAATGGATATTGGCAACAAATCTTCATGGAACACAGACCTCTTTATTGTACCCATTGTAAGATGTTTGGGCATACACTTGATAAATGCCACTTGGAACAAGAAAAAATTGACTTAGAAGAAGAAAAAATTTTTGAATATAATAAAATTTTATTTAAAAGAGAGAAATTATGTGAATGAAAAAAAGGTTGATGACCAGTGAACTGTTTTAGCTTGTTTATAAAACTTGAGATTTTATACATTTAACTATAACTTTTGCAATGAGTTAAAAATGTCCTTAATGCAATCTTGAAGTTTATAGATTTTGCATTAAATTATCAGACAAGTTTCAAATTTTTAGTCTTTGTTAATTCCTTTGTAATATAAATTATTGAACATTATTAAATTTTATTTTCCAGATTCACTTTCGAAGTTCATCTTCAAATTAGGTAATGTACAAACATTTCTATCTAAATTTGAATTCATTTATTAAATAATCCATATTTTATAATTTGTATTGAATATATTATTATATTTGTTGAAAAATTATTATATTATGTCGTCTAAATTTGATTAATAAATGTCTATCACACACACACTTGTTCACGTGTGTGCATAAATTATGAGCGCTCTAAAGAACAATAATGTCACTTTGCTTTGCTTTTTGCACATTGAAGCAAAAAAGGGAACTTTCATGCATTGTATTACAGTGTACACTTTGAAAACACTAGTTAAGACACGCATAAATATATGTATATATCTATAATGAATTGATTTCAAGTATCAAACTTAGTTCAAGTTGAATCGAACTTAGTTCATACAAGTCATATTTGAATAAGAGCAAACCAATTTGAAGTCAATTAGATTTCAAACAAGCTAGTTTTGAGTATGGTATAAAATTATCAATCCTAAATGGAACTGAATATTGGAACAAAAATTGGTTTAAAACAGATGATACAAGCATACTCACATTTCAAGGATCATTAAACACAATTTTAACACTTTTGTGAGAAAAACTGGTTAAAACTGATAGGCATTCCATTTATAACATAGTCTTAAGACATTTGACATTATGAGCCATAAGATTTATGTGCGTAGCTCACAATTACTTCGATGACAGTAAACATTATGAGGTCATATTTGCTAAGTTTTTCTTACATGTTTATCATTTCATAACTAACATTAAGATAACAAGGATTTACTAAGCTTTACTTCGAGGATTCGTAGAGGATGGGCGTAACGGTATAAGGGAAAAAAAATCAAGAAAAGATTTCTACCCACAAATGTAAATTAGCTTAGTGAATGAGTTGTGTTTAAATTCAATGCAATTGATTGAGTTTGATTAACCAATGATCTTGAAATGATAAATACAAAAAAAATTGATTAAATTTCATCTAACAATATGTTTTAAATTTAGACAAATTATTTCATAATATTGGTTCTTTAACTGGATTGATTTTCTAATCATTTTAAATAATTCCTATTTTCTTATTTGTGAAAATTATTTAGTTTGTGATCATATAATTGATTGACTTATCATGATAACGTACATCACATATGTATGTTAAAAAGTTCAATTGATTCAAAAGATTTCATTTTCTACATCTAAACTGACTTGCTTAATAATGCTGATTACAAGATTAATCACCAAACTAAGAAAAAATAGGATTTGAATATCAATTACAGTCATTAATAATTATTTTGTATGTTAGCAAACTTAATTGATTCAAAATATTTCACATATTTCATTAAATTTGCTTGATAATATTAATTATATCTTAGTGAGATTACACACTTAATTATCTTATCTCAATGAACTTGAACCTAGTTTTAATTCCGTTAGATTCATTCAGTTGATTACATATAAAACCATATATAAGATGTTATACATTATATTTATATTCATAATTCATTTAGAATTAGTCAAAACAAAACTTTTATTTTTTTACATAAAATTTCATTGCCCGAGCAGACCTATGAAAATCCCAGCATGTTCCAAATAAACATGCGTTACAATTTTGATTGGCTATTAAGGATTCTCTGAAGCTTTTGAATAGGCATTTTTTTATTATTATTATTGCATTTAAGGGGGACTTTTTAAGTGTTTTTTCTAATGGTTGGAAATGAATATGATAGAAACCGGCAAAGATTTCCAAGCAAAAATTTGGAAAAATAATATTTTATTGTAATAACATTAAACACTCAAGAAGAATACAAAGATAAGCATCTACAATTTGAGAGGTAGGCAATCTCTCCCATTTCCTACCATTCGAGAGGTAGGAAATCTCTCCCGAATCCAAAGCTTGAGATACAAGTCATAATCTCATGCATAACCCTACCCCTAAGCAAACTAGCTCTATTTATATTAAACAATAATAGATGATGAAAGCTGATGAAAGCTGATGAAAGACTAAATTGCTCTTACGCTAGGAATAGCATATTAGGGCTTATAAATGCTTCATGTATAATGAAGACAACCCAAAGGAAATGATAAAATTATGAGCACTTAAATGTTAGATCTTTCTAAGAGAAAAATAAAGGGGAGAAACAAAAGAGTTCATCAAATCAAGGATTTTCTTTGAGGCTTTAATTTTGGTAACATTATTTCATCATCTTATTTTTAAGAATAAGGGAAATGCACAAGAGTGCAAATTATAGAGGAATTAAGTTAATGTGCCATAAATTAAAGTTGTGGGAGAGGGTAACTGAATATTGGTTACGACGTGAAACAAAAATTTTTCAAAATCAGTTTGGATTCATGCGGGGCAAGTCCACTATGGAATTTGTACTCTTATTGAGAGATTTGATGGAGAAGTATAAAGAGGGTAAGGAGGATCTATATCTGATTTTTGTTAATTTAGAAAAATACGTATAATAAGGTTCCAAGAGAAGTACTTTAGAGAGCTCTAGAAAAAAGAAGTTGATATTACCTTTATTCAAGTCATTAAATATATTTATGTTATATTTGTTACTTGTATTCGAGCAAAAGAAGGATTGATCAAAAATTTTCCTATTTCAGTTAGATCACATCAAAAATCGGCTTTAAGCCCGCATCCTTTTTGCTTTTGTTATAGATTTTCTTACTGGACATTTCTTGGAAGATGTACCTTGGTGTATGCTTTTCCCTGATGATATCCTTCTTGTGGATAAGACTCTAGAGAGAGATTAGGAAAAACTTGAATTATGGAGGTTAAATTTAGAGTCTAAAGACTTTTCTTTGAGTAGATCTATAGCTGAATATATAGAATGTGGTTTTAGTAAACAGATCTAGTGGCAAGGTTGAAATAATAGGTAATCAAATCATTAAAAGGAGTGAACGTTTAAGATATCTTTGGTCTATTGTTCAAAGTGATGGTGAAATAGATAGAGATGTTATTAGTGGAATTCAAGTTGGATTGTTGAAGTGGAAGAATGCATCAGACGTATTGTGTGATAGAAAATTACGGCTTAGCCTTCAAAATAAGAAATTATAAAATGCTTGTGAGGTCTGCAATGTTTTATGGTGCAAAATATTAGCTTGTAAAAGAGAAGCATAAAATTATGTTAAATGTTGTTGAGATGAGAATACTTAGATGGATGAGTGGCTTTACACTCAGTGATAAAAATGTGAAACAAATGCATCCGTGAAAGGGTTTGAGTAGCTCCAATGGCAGACAAGATTAGAGTGAGTCACTTTAGATAATTTGGTCATATTAAAAGTGAACCATTTAATAACCCAGTTAAAAGAGTTGATGTTCTAGAGTTGACTTATGTTAAGAAAGATAGAGGTCGACCTAAAAGGACTTTGGCATGTTGTATACAAAATGAACTTAATTTATTAAAATTAAATCAAAAAATGACACTCAATAGGACACAATGGAGAAAAAGTATTCATGTAGCCAAACTCACTTAGTGGGGTAAAGACTTGTTGTGTTGTTATTCTATTTCATCATAAGTCAGTTTCCACTTTTTTTATTTATAAAATGATGATCATGTCAACCTTTTAAGTGGCATCCATTAAGGGTCTGTTTTGGGCAGCTGTTGCTTATCCAGCATACTCAGATAAGCAGCTTATCCTGATAAGCTGTTGATCTGCAGTTGATCCGGATAAGCTGACCGGCTGTTTGGTTTGTGCGTTTGGAAAATAGTTAATTTGCAGTTGTTTTTGGATAAATGGTCATTCTGACCCTGATATGGATAAACTCGCTAGTTGTTTGGTTTGTGAGTTTGGAAAACGGTTGATTTTAACCCACTAACACACTATTTCCAAATGCGTGTAATTTTAACACAAATCAAACATAACAATGAGGCACAAGTTAGCATATCAAACTTAACTTAAACCTAGGAAAGGCCAAACATTCAATCATTTTCTAAAAAAGTCAATGGAATCGTTTTCATTTATTTATTGATGAAATTAAAAACCAAACCCTCTCCCTAAAAAGATCAAAAGCCAATAGAGTAAAATGGCTAAACAACTCAGAATACAACAGAAGATCAAATGGATTCAGAAATCACAAAACTATAAAATGATTGAATGTTTTAACAAATAGTTCTTTGCTCGATCGAATCATTTCAAAATAAGAAGAACCACCAAAATGCAGAAACACTTGCCCAATTTAAGAAGGTGAAAAATACAAGCAAAACCTGCTAACAAAGAAACGAAAGACCTGACGAAGAAGAAGAAATACATGAATTAGCAAAAACTAGAGTTCAATAAACAGAATAAACTAGGTGGACATGAAGCGCATCTGAAATTGGGACCGGAAGAACAAAGTGGAAAACAACTCATAGGTAACGTCCCGATCTCTTGTTGACTGGAGATTCCCGGAGTTGGTGAGGTGACTTGGGCTTCTTTCGCCATTAGAGGGTTCCTCGATTCTTGTGTCGAGGTCGATCATATGCACAACTCGGGTGGGGATAAGAAGCTGCTGCTAGGTTAGTGGATTAAAGCTCGCGGGAGAGATCAAGCAAAGCAGATGAATAGAAGAAAGGCACATGAGTAAAAATCCGCTCGACGCGGATTCAAGACGCGGGCCGCAAGGTCGACCATGCGGTCTCGTCTATTAAGAAAGTTGAAATGCCGTTTTTCAATAAGCTTTCCAAACGCACTAAACAAACAGTGTGGTGGCGTTCTCAAAAAGCCGCCCGCACCTATAAGTCGCCTCAAACGACCCCTAAGTCACCTCCAAAGTTCAAGAGAACTTTGATTTAGTATTCTTATAAACTAAGACTAAATGCAGTGGTATCTTATAAGGCTCGACATGTTTGCCAAGCATGGTACAAAGGTTTCTCTACCTACTCAGAGTAATAAGTGAACTTGTAATTGCAAGTTTGGAGCAATGGAACATAGTTTGGATAAGGGCTCAAGCATGAACATAGCCCAGTTGGGCCCTTAACGAAGTAAAATTTCTAGTGTATAACTCTCGAAAACATAGACTGATATCGTTGCTCTTTAATTCACTCATTTCTCCTTGTGTTAGAGGTCACTTTGGTGGCTAATTTTAAAGCTACTCTTGTAGCAAAATTATAGAGAGCATTTAGATGAGCAAAAATTTTATATTGATGATCATATCATATAATCTCATAATCTAATTGTATTCTCTTTGCTTAGGTGTATGGTGGTTTACCAGTTTTGATCTATAATCCTATATGTTGAATATTTCATTTGTATAGTGCTTAATAATTATTTATTCACTCGCTTTCTTTTTTTATAGAATGAACCATAATTAAATTCTGCCATGTCACTTAAAGGATTTAAGTATTTAAATACAAGTAGTGTACATACGTTTATATTTTATCTCCTACTCGTGTACACTTTGTTTTGTCTCAATTGATTGATTTAATAGTTATATTGTTAGCTTCTGTAAATATATTCATTGTGTGGGTTTTGAATTGATAGAAGTTTGAAAGAAGTTCAAAAAGCCCCATATAACCCCATCCCCCTCCCACTTTTGATGTGCCCTTTAGAATCAAAAAAGCCATAAATTAATAAGTTTGAAATGTCTATTAAAATATATGCAACGGTCACATGTGTCAACCCTTAAAAATCATCTTCATTATTCCTAAATGGATGAATACAACTTTCATTCATTATCATCAAGGCATATTGTTCACAAGTCCAACAGAGACTAATCCTCAACTGAATTCAGAACTATTATATAATAGGTGAGCAATATTCCCATCTCAGTTCACTGTCAAATAGTGGATTTAGGCTTTATTTGGCAATGTCATTTTCTTTTGCATTCTATTGTGCGGTAAAGATGATAAGTGTTCGGTAGAAGCATGCTAGAATTTTCACAAAAATGGTTATAAGAGAGTTCTATATGGTAACAAATTGTTGAGTTACAGACATTAGTTCATAGAATGATTGAAATGGGTATGTTATGAAGTTTATATAATTATAATTATAAAACAATAATTAATTTTTTAGTAAATTAATGGATCAATAGAAAAAAGCAGGAGTCTATAAAAGTACATTTTTGGGGAAGCTACCATAAGCACTATTACAACAAAGCTATATTTAAACTTTTATACAGCTAATTTTTTTCTTCCAAGTGTTGCACCAAATATCTTAAAACTACTTTTCTTGTTCAAATAATCAAATGCAAACATTGGAAAGAGTAACAACCCAGACTCTCAACCAATGAAATATTGTCCACTTTGGCTTCATGGCCTCACAGTTGGGTACTAATTTAACTTCCTAGAGGTCACCAACCCAGAAGTGTTCCCACATGAGCACGCTTAACTTTAAAGTTTCTGATGAAATTTCAACCATTACACCAAAAGGCAGCTCAACAATTAAAAATTCATCTTCATTCTATTCATGTTCCATAATCTCATCACTTGATTAACTAAGATTTTCATCGATACTTTTAACCCAACATCATTCACCAAACATAAGAGTTTTTAGAAGTGACCCCTACAGAGTCGCTCCCACCATGTAGTACTTTGTCCCATCTAGGGTTTAAGAAGTAGTTTCCATGACGTAGCACTTTATTTTGTAGGGCACTTAGTTCCAATTTTCAAACTGATGTAACAATAATGTCATTTGAAACAGCCCAAACTCTCACACATCGAGATATTGTCTGTTTTGATTTAATGGTCTCACGGTTTTATTCTAATGGCCTAACTTCCGAGAAGATCACTTGCCTCGGTACTGCTCTTGCAATAACAAATTTAACTCTGAAGTTTCTTATGAAATTCCAATCATTAAACTAAAAGGTGCCTTAATGAGTTTAACTTCATTCTGATTACAGGGTTTCATAGAAAGTAATACCGAAGTAAGACTTAGTATAAATTTTGAAATCACTTGCAATTAAGCATGCAATAGGAATCCACAGGAAATGTAAAAAGCAATATAGCAAGACCTTCACCAAGTAGTTGAAAAGGTTACAAACTATCTTGCAAGTGAAGCAAAAATACCTCGTACCTTCTTAGTTTCATCTTCAAGTTTCCTTATGTCACACTCACATTGAGCTACCAAATTATCCAGCTGCCCTGATCTGAATGTCAGTTCTCTTCTTTTAGAATCCAGCTCAATCCTTATCTTCTCATTCTCATCAAAAATTCTATGAGAATGATCTTGGGTGAGTTGCTGCATTCTTCGAATTTCTGAAGGACAATACAAAGTTCCAAAGTGTTTTTGAAGGAGTGTAATATGCAATTATTTTTTTTTATAAAAAAGGCAGAACCAACCCTTTTCAAACTATTTCAAAAAGAAATAAATTCAAGCAGCAGAACAAGAACTAATGAACCCATTGAAAGCTGAGGAAGTTCTATTCCACAAAACTAAGCCTAAAGGCAAATCAAAGAGAGACCATATTTAGCAAATGAACCAGATAAACACCCACATCTCTCGCTTGATAATGGAATGAAATAAAATTATTGCTAAGCCAGGTCTTTGTTTCCTTCAGTACTTAACTATATCAAAGATTAACTTTCCACAGTAACACGTATCTTAGAGAATGTGCAGCCAAATTTCAATTTTAATTTCTAGTTTGAGAGACTCTCAGCAAAAATATTCATATCAATTTGTAGGGTGGAAATATTTATGAAGCTCACCATTATTATAGGATTCACGTAGTTTGTCTTTTTCTTCCATCATCTTATTGAGCAAAAATTTTGTCTCACTGTATTTGCACTGAAGTTCCTCAATGTGTTTCCTTTTGATTTCAATCAGAGTTTCCAAATCTTGAAATAGTTTGCACGCCTTGACAGATTCTATATTAGTTATTTCATCAACAGTTTTCAACTCTCCATTTTTTTGCAGATGTTCCCCAATAGGGCCACCTGAATAATAGTCATCAGCCCGAGCCACCCATCCATATATTCCTAAAGCAGTATTCCTTTTTTCAACCCAATTTGTCATACCAAACTTATCGACATAAAAGTAGTTCTCAAAATCCATTGCATCCCTATATCCACTCCAGTCTTTGTTGAAGTGCACAATAATATTTCCCGTATGGCCATTGAAATTCCATAAATAGTGAACTTTTAGAAGATTGAATTTAGAGAGAAGCTCCTTAAGCCTATTTTCAACTTCACCAACATAAATTCCATTTTTGAATTCCATTGGAACATTTACAACGATACCCATCCAGGGCCAGACAAAGCGCAAATCCTGTTTAGCTTTAGGATGCTTGCTTTTGGTATAGATAAGTTGTGATGGACTTGAAGGATCACCGAAATCATTCTTCAGGAATTTTACTATGGCTTGGTGGCTTGCCCTCACCTTTGCGTTCAAGTTAGTAGCAGCAATAGATGTAGCATGCTGAACAAGATCCTTATATTTATAATTTTGTGTCTTCTTTTTCCGACAAAAAGGGCATCTGTAAATGTTCTCCGAGACTTTTACTTTAAGCTCTTCTGACTTTAGTTGCAAGTAGAAGTTGCCCTCATAAACAACTTTCTCGGATTCACAAAATTCAATAATTTCACTGAAGCTGTAATCCATCAATGGAAGATAACTGCAGAAAGAAACAGAAAAGTTAACATGTGTGTTTTGAATTGCTGGCAGAATTTGAGGAAATATAAAGAAGGGAAATTTACATACCTAGCATACAATTCTTATGTATTAACATATCTCGCATCCAAACTTTCATATTTAGATACATATCACTTTGCCGCTTTAAACCTATTCATGAAAAGGTATGTTTCACTTCTAAAAAGTGTTTACAGTGCTATTTTTACATACCTAGCATACAATTCTTATGTATTAATATATTTCACACTTAAACTTTCATGCATATCACTTTGATGCTTTAAACATATACATGAAAAGGTGTATTTCACTTTTAAAAAGTGCTGTTTTTACATACCTAGCACACAATTCTTATGTCTTAACATATCTCCGCCTAAACTTTCATATTTACATGCATAGCAGCTGTGTTGTAAACCTATGCATGAAAAGGTGTAGTTCACATTTAAAATGTGTTGATAGTTATGCGTGTGTAAATAAGAGAATTTGGGTGTGAGATACGTAATTACAAAAGAATTGAATGTAAATGTTCCAATAATGAAATGGTGCATTCTGTAAAAAGAAATGCCTTTGGAAAAGGATTCATGCGTATCACAATTACTCTTTACAAAAGCAGGTGTGCAACCAGGACAAAGTTGCAAAAATTAGATCCTGAAAATTAGATGAACCAAGAAAATACAACACAACAGCTAACACTGAAGATAAAGCATTTGGTAACTAAAAGAAATCTCTGACTTTTTGGTGAGGTGAACTCAGTTTTGTGCAGCAAACTTTATATGAATTTCACAAACACACAAAAATAAAAAACTGAAATTAAAGTTTTCCTGATACCTGGATATTATAATTAATCATACAACTTTCAAAAAAATTAAAGAGGAAATCCAAAAGTCAATAAATATAACAGAGAACACTGACCTAAAATACTGAAGTATCCATGGTGGATAACCTAAATACCCTATGATAAATGTTTGGCTGCATAAAAGCCTATAATGTTTATGTTTATATACAAAAAACCAAAAAAAAATTTGTTTATGCAATATATCATATTTGCCAACCCCACTTAGTGGGATAAAGGCTCGTTGTTTTTATTGTTGTTGTATAAGATTCCTCAATCATAATAATATTAACTACAAAACATGATACGTGCTGCATTGAAACATATAAATACGTTCAGCCAAACGATATTGAAAATAGATTTGATAAATATTCAAGTATGTAGAAAATGTATTACTATAATAAAAACCGCAGTCTGCAAAGCCAATAGGTCATATTTTCTACGTATAAGTGGAATAATTCCCTAACTTTAGCAGCCAAAATCAAACTATACGACAAGTTTATTTCAATAGATGCCTCAAAATTGCCTCCTGAAGTATGCCCACACCGGTAACTAACCAAACAACGGATAAGAACACAGAAATTCAATAGCCACAACTAGCTCCTTCAAGAACAAAAAAGACAAGATCCTTCAAGAAAATCAAAGGCAAGCCAATGTTGACCTCTATAATTATCTCGCGTCAATTGCGATTGAAAGAATCGAAAATGGTGGCAGATGAGCATGAAGTTTCATAGATCAAGTCTGAATTACCTCGACTGCAATGAAAATCAACTGGACATCGACCACTTATAGAAAAAACTTCATCAATGAGTTTAAATGTTAAAATTATTAAGAAAGGGACCTCTATGATTAATTTGATCAAGCGCAATGAAAATGACCGATTACTAACATGACCTCGAACAAATTATGGTTAATACTCCTCGACCACTACCAAATAAACTCACATGTTGTTCATTCACAAAATGGATTCATGAATGCATCTGAATTATCAAAAATATCTCGGCAAAACACCCATGTTGTTTGAGTCCCTACATGCAAGGTGTCAACAAAATCAAGGCGGCAATACATGAATCAAACCAAGGAAAACATAAAAGGTTACAAGAGAAATAGCTGATGCCCACAAATAATTCAAATTTGATTATAAAATTATAATAATTTTATTATTATTATTATTATTATTATTATTAAGTAAATCAAGTGCAAAAGAAAAAAATTACCAAACCCCTTATCATATAATCACCGCCATAATCCCTTCAGACCCGCCACTCCACCCAAACCAATGTGCATGCCTAACTTTCCCATTAGTCTTCCTCGTTATAAATAAGAAAAACTAAAAAAATTGATCCTAAACCTACTTTATTTGGCATAAGGCTCCCTTGACCATTCTTCAATTTTGTTGCACACACGACATAGGCTCTTGCATGCCCTATCACTTTGTTTTTTCCCCTATATCGCCCATCTCCCACTCAAGTAGAAACATTCTCTCCTAGCCCTCTCTCCCCACTGCAGGACGCACACACTTGCAGTTGGCCGCTCCAACCCATCATCCCAACCTCCTCTCCTTCTCGTGTTGAATGCCTCTCCTCTTGTAGCACATAACTACACTCCTCAATGCCCCTATTCCCACACAACACCATGCCCCTTTCTCTCTTTCAACCTTTCATCCAGCCGCAATGACACACAAACACAACTTGACCTCTCCTTCCCCGACCAACCTGCTGGCCACTTAACACAGCCGCCCTCATGCTCTCTCTATTTCTTCATACAACAAACTGAACCCCAACCCTCCATATGAAAGTAACTAAGAACAAAAATTTAGAGAGAGCTTAGAGATTTATGCAACTTTAGAGTTTTATCCTACTGCCATAATGAATGCAATATTGTTTAATTGTCATTGCGTTGAATACTATTGACTGACTAATATTATCCGAATGCCGTCTCTCGGCTTTTTTCATCTAATCTTTAGCATTCAATTGCCATCTCCAGAACTCCATCGTCATCCTCCACTCCTACCCCAACGGACAAATTATCATGAAGAGCATTACTTTGTAATCTCGTCTTCTTTAGTTCATAGAAATAGCAAATCTTTGTAATCTCAACTAGCACAACGAATTAATCTTTCAGGGCTGTCTGGAAACGGATTTATCCCGGAATTTAAGTGGGAAGCAGACTAAATCTTGTACGACGGTCATTTTGGACAAAAAGAAGCTGCAGATTTAATGAATCCGGATTTCGCGGATTTTGGTTGTATATCAGGGATTTACTAAAGCCCCCAAATCGGCAGATTTACGGGATTTAAGCTGAAGGGAAGATAAGAATGTAGGTGAGAACAATGTGATTGCTTAAATCTTGCCAAACACTATTATTGGAGTTGCAGGATTTACTGAATCAATTGCAGGCAGTTTTCTAGATACTATTTAGTAAATCCAGATTTACCGGATTTACTAAATCCTAATAAGTTAGATCTAATCCGTTGCCAGACAGCCCCTCAGATTAGTCCCCTTGAATTCTTTATTTTTGGGTTTTAGGTGTAAAAATTTTAGTGTTTCCTGCAGTTTTTTCATCAACCTATTTATTTGAGGAATCATCAAACAAAGCTAAGACGTAAAACCCACACTCTACTCTTAATTTTCTGGCACGCAGCAATCACAAAACTAAACAACAAGGCCTACATTGAAAAGGCTTCAGCTTAGCACAAGTGAAAACAACCAATTTAAAGTTAAGAACACTAAAAAGAAGAGTCGCCAAGATCGAAAACAAAAGCGCCTGATCCGGAAAAGCAACGTCCGAATCCTTGCTGGAAGCGCAAAGCTGTCGCTGCAGAACCAGATAAAAAATACATACCAAATAGTGCAAGTATGCCCCTCAATTTTTTCATCGCGAGGAATTCAATCCGTTTCTTAGTGGAAGCATAGAGACTAGGGTTTAGGAGAGGCTTACCGGAGACCAGAGAGGGAAGAAGACAATGAGGACGGGAGTCAAACCGAAAAACAATGAAAAATAACTGCATTAACTAGCGATCTTCAGCAGG
>NW_018231094.1:20768-24197 GCF_001263595.1 Phalaenopsis equestris | reverse complement strand
TCTACAGCAGGAAACATAAATCGGGTTATGAATGTCGTGTTTTCCGAATGGAAAAAGTTAAGTACGGACACCCAGAGCTCAGTACGACCTCCAATTATATTTTTTAATTTTTATTTTAAAAAAAATTAAAAATAGTATGGATGATTTTAATTAGTTCGCAGCTGCCTACAGTGAACCAAAGAAAAAAAAAATTAGCGAATAATTTGTTTTCAATTGGACTCATGAATTTTTGTATTTATTTAAATTTAAATATTGGGGGCTTTACTTAAATACTGAATAGTGCTTATGTAATTATATAATAATATCTTTAATTTAATAAATATATTAATAACACTTTTTTATGTAAAATTATGCATAATTTTCAATGTTAATTTGTGCATGAATCTCACCTAATGAATATAACATAAATAAGTAGAAAGAATAATAAACAGGTGTCCATAATCCGCACCTTATGAATTGAGCTTAAGAAGATAGAGGGAGAGATATGAATGAACCGTAATGAATAGTAATATGTCATGTTTTATTCATGAAATGATCTCTCTATTTACAGGAAAGAGAGTGTTGTATAATGATATTACACTTTTGTCCATATATTAAAGAGGGTTGTACACGATATTATTGGTATTTTACATGCATGAGACTATCACCTGGCTACTCTCTTGCTCAGCCGGTTGAGTTTGACTGGCTCCGGGTCTGCACAGCTGGTTCGATCAGCTAGTCATGGTCGGCATTATCGGTCGGTTGATCTAGACTAGTTATTAATCCTTGAAAATAGATGATAGAACTTCCGGATGTCCATTTGTGTAATTGGAAATGTTCATGGATTGGAGCTTTCTCTTGGGTTGACTTCTTCTTGATAGTTGGCTTAGATGTCTCTTTTTATCATTTATGAATGAATGGTTCGGACTCGGGTCATTTGGTCATCTTTTTTCCTCCCCATAGCTAGGCAGACATTGGCTTAGCTTGGACGGTGACATCCAATTAGATAAGTGAGCCTCAAATTATTCTGTCAACGGGCCCTCCTTCGTCATACTCTTCTTCTCCTGTCCGTTGGATCTCCTCAAGATCAATGTTGGCACAGTTTTATGTATATATTGAAGTTCATCGATTCTCTTACTTCTTGAAAATAATGTTTGTGATGAATATAGGAGAATATAATGCAAAAAATATATTGCATTTATTCTTAATCAATGATTCAATAATTGAACTCCATTGATTTCCATGTCTTGTCCTTATAAATAAAAAGTGATAGTACTCTGGACATTCCATATTTGTTATATATCATTCCTTATTTGAATATGTTAGCTTTTGAGTGCTGCTATGGAGAACGTGTCAAATCCCTTAATTGTTGTCTGCAGGAAAGAACTGGTTTGTGTTGCCTTTGGGAAACCGAATGAGTTGTACCGCCTAGAAGGTAAAAAGAAGAATATATTCATTACCAAGAAAAGGAAAGCATTTGTGTCGATTTGAACAATTGGGATCATCAAATTTACTCTTTGGCTCTCCGAGGAGGACGTTTAAGCAAACGACCCAAAATATCAATTTGTCTGCTCAACCTTCTACTATGGCATAAAACCTGGAGGTTGTAGTGGTTAATTATGATGTTATTGGTGTTATTGTTCGCCTACAGCACAAGAAGTTGCTGTTGTTATTGGTGTTATGTTGTCATCTACAGCACAAGAAGCTATTGCTGCTTGATCCACCTTAAAATTACATATTTTTTATGCACATTTTATACTTACTTTTTAGGATATTATGCTTTAATGAAAATGTAATTTTTGTGTCTTTTGTTGCAAGTGCAAGAAAAAGAGTTTAAGAGAAAAAAGAAGCAAAAATACTTCAAAAAGTGGCAAAATGGACAAAACCAAATAAAATTGACAAAAACAGACGAACTGGCGCCTTGGCGCCATATGAAGATCGCGGCTGGGACCTAGGTGCGATAGTTTTGATGGCTAGGCACCACAGTTGTTTTCTAGAAGATCCATTGAATGTGGCTAAATTTTGAAGAAATGTCTGAAGCAACCCTTGGTCATTTCGAAGCTCTATAAATATAAATTAATTCTAAATCTCTATGGAGAGTGTTGGAGTGTGCTAGAGAGTGTGGGGCACCCATATAGAGTGGGCGGACACTTTGGTTAGTCTTTGTGATTTTTGAAGTTTTGTGAGTCATGTAAGAGCTCGGTCAGAGAAGTCAGAGTCAGAGAACTTCATAGCAGTGTGTCGGCACTATTTTGGTTGATGAGTTGCTCGTAAAAAGTTGTCGGTCACCGGAATTGAAATCTCGTCGCACGCTTCGGAAGGACATTTTAATGTTTAGAAAAATATAAAATCAAACTGACCCCATATTTTTTTATAGTTTAAATGAAATTAAACCTTGTATATATCCTGAAGGATAAACACAAGACTTGAGGATGAGACTCGATCAAATAAACTGAGAAATATATAACGTCTGTTTGGTCTACGAAATCATTTTATTTGTCGACAAATTCTCTTATTTAATATGAAGAATTAAATAGGGTTTATATTAAGTTGGGTTCGGACAAGCTTCCTATAAGGGCAAACCCCTATAGTTAATTACATCTTAAATGACCGAAGTCATCTAAGAAAACTAGAGCTCTCGATAAAAATCAGGAAATATTATCTTCAAGGTTTTCAAAAGGATAGGACTTTTCAATGACATTGGGCAAAGAGATGTGAAATGGGATTGGCTCAAATTTGGAGCATTTTGTTTTTGGAACCCAAAGGAAGAAGAACTAGGAGATGTCATGGATCCGAAGGAGAACCTCGGTGACTTCCCAAGCTATCCCATTGTTTGACTTCAATTTTGAGGAAAAATTATTTAAGTGTTTCATCATGCCAATCTTATTTAATTAGGTTAGGGCTTACATTTTTATTATTTAGGGCTTGCATTCATGTGAAACGATCACACAAATGGCCTCAAAGATGTGAGGATTTAGGTCATGAAGGACGACAACCTCAGAATTATAAGACGAGTTAGGACTTATATTGTACAACAGAGTTGTACAAAGGCCTAAAGATAAGGTGAGGATTTATGTTGCATAAGAAGACAACCTCAAAATCATATGGCTTGGTTGTTTAATTCTAAGGAAGGAATGGTTTAGCTGATGTAGACATGTTTTGATGTTGAAGATGGTCTTGCTGCCCACCATGCTAGCTTCAAGCTCCTTATCATGACGAGTTTAAGTTTTCTAATGTGTCAGGTTTGATGTCAAATCAGATGGCCCTATGGTTGAAGTTCTTTAAATTTTATGGAAGGTGTTAAAGTTGATTAAAGCGACACCGGTTTGGATCCTACGTTTCCCTTGTTCCGACACCACTATTTTCTATTGGACTCACTTAGTCCAAATGAATTTAATAAACTCAACTTAATGAGTTTCATAATTTCATTTAGACCGTGGGAAGCCTCCT
>NW_018231094.1:18434-20631 GCF_001263595.1 Phalaenopsis equestris | reverse complement strand
TGTGATGTTTGTGATTAAATTTTGAGTTGTTTTATATTTTGAATGTTGTGGCGGTGAATTTTATCTTGATTGATTTTAGTTTTGGTTTTGGGTTTTGGTTTTGTGGCTATCCTGATAGTTTTAGTTTTCATGCAGGGTGACATCATTGTTTAGCATGTAAGTTTTATGTTTTGTTCATACATGCAGGTAAGTAAGCACAGTGTAGGAAAGCTTAAGACAAGTTTTATGTTTTGTTCATACATGACGAGTCTTCTCGTTCCACCACTTGAAACTCAAAATGCATGTTAAAACATTTTATGTAAAGCCAAAAAAGTAGTGTTTTAGTGACCTACCTAACCCTAGGTCATATCTTGGTGGGTCCCTATTAGTTTGATTAAGAATGTTTTTTGTTAAGCAAAACATATAAAGTTTAGTTGACCTCTGAGGTATCCAACAGGTCTAGAAGAAGAAGCAGGTCCATGCTTCTCTCTCACTACCTGGTGAAAAGTTTTGAGCTCATTTAAACTTATTATGTTGCTTAATAACACATCCTGTAAATACCTTTAATGCTCAATGAACATCGATGTTTTAATTATCCCTAAGAGTAGGGTAATTATCTCACCTCACCCATGGGTCAATTAAGACATTAGAGGAGAAAATGTGATTTTACAAAATTTGATTTAATTTACATATTTATTTTAATGCAGAAATAGGATTTTTCAAAGAAAATTCCATAACTTGATCAAGGGAAAGCCTAATCCCTTGAAATTTTTACTGGAGGTAGACTTAAACAAGGGAAGAATTGGGGCCAAATTTCATGATTTATTGAATTAAATTTGAATTTTAAGAATTATTTTAAGTTCATAAGTATTTATTAATTATAAAAAGTTTTAATTGTGTAAAATTAGTTTTTAAATTTTTATTAAATCTCTCTAATGTCAAGGAATCCAGAGAAACAAATTTCATATTTTTTTGATTTTATTTGAATTTTTAGAATTATTTTTGTAAAAAATCCATTTTTAGCCTTTGAAAATTATTTTAAGCTATAAATTCAATATATTTACTTAGAAAATTAGGAAAAAAATATTCCAACTGTTTCTAAGTGCTTAGGAAACAATTTAGAACATTTCCATGAATTTTATTATTTTTGTAATTTTTATCATTTTTTAATTATTTGAATATGAAAAAAAAGACTTGAAAATTGAATTTTTATTTTAATTTCAAATTTATTTTTATAAAATTCCTCTGATGACAAAAAAAACTCTAAAAACTAATTTTTATAATTTTTTGAGTTATATTTTAATTATTAAAAATCCTTTTAGTGCCAAAAATGTCATTTAACTCAAAAAATCAATTTAAGTTATTGAATGAGCTCCAAATGTTTTGAAATTTTTATTGGGAGTTCTCTGAACTTTAAATCATAGTGGAGATTAAATATTAAGTCACTTAAATTGTTGTGTTTCCTAAAATTTATTTTCTTAGTGTTTTAGGGTTGGTGGAAATTAAGTGCATTCTTAATGACTTAACTCATGAAATATTTTCCAAAGGGTTCCTGGTTATATCAAACCTTTCCAAATTTTCTTGGATTTTTCTAAGCAACATGTTAATTATTATGATTAATTTATGCAAATAATAAGCATAAACTTAGAAAATATGGATCTCTATCTAGAGATCACTTCTGACTTTAGAAAAATCAGAGAATGTTTCCTAAGATAGAGGAAATAACATGTCAAACTTTCAAGTCATGGTGAGATGTCTACATGCATGGAGAATTAAAATACTCAAAACCATATTTAATTAATTAAAAATAAAATATGCATCAAATAAATTTCAAACCATTTTCACATTATTCTCCTCTGTTCACTGAGCAAGAGGGTGTTTTTCTTTTATTTTTGTGATTTTTCTACATCAAGATATGGATTTTTAAAGTTAGGGAGCATTTTCTGAATTATTTAAATCCCTATTTATCTATTTAAATGTGCGGCGCCATGTCAACCTACGGTGGCTCTGAAACTCCACACAACACGCTCCCATTTTATGATGTCATCCATCTCAGTGCTGACTCGGCCCGTAGTTCATGTATGAAGGCGTTGTCCGGCTAGATCTCGTTTGTTGATGAGATTTCCCATAACCCCTTAATGGTCATCGGACGGCTCCCCGTCATCGTCCCCAATGCCTTAGCCCGAGAACCGCCCATCTTATAGCCTTACGCTTTCTC
>NW_018231094.1:3497-18282 GCF_001263595.1 Phalaenopsis equestris | reverse complement strand
GGAAGCTTCAATTAGAGGTGCTCGACACTTTCGTGGAGGTCCAAGGAGGCTAGGGATTAAGCCTCTTGCTGTGGTGAAAGGACTGGGTATAAATTCGTCCAAGCTCAATTTCAGGTGTTGGTCTAGAGCTATGCTAGGGGCTCTATGGAAGGGGAATTTGATGGGGCATCTCCTTCTTTCACTGTGGTGAAGGTGTGGGTGAGTTTAATTTGATTTTGGTGGAGTGTAGAGGTGTGGAGAGCTCTGTCCTGTCTCCGACAAGGTTTTGAGCTCAAAAATTGAACTCTGACAAGGGGATTTAGGGCAATGTGGTGGTTGGATTGCACTGAAGAGGTCTCAAAGAGGCTTTATGAGTAATTTGGAGGGATCTCTCTAAAAAACTTTTTAACATACCTCCCATGAGTTTTTATAAAATGGGCTTTAGGGTGGTTGTCATGGCCAATTGGGGGGTGAAAATGCTTGCTTAGGTGGAGGGCAGAGAGGCTCTAAGATTTAATTTGGATGAGGTGGCCTCTAGGTTTGAATTGGTTTTGACTCCATGAGGGTGGCTTTTGGTTTGGACATTTTTCGGCCACTAGGCCAGCCGGCCAGGCTAGGGGAGGTGGCTAGGAGGTCAGGTGAGCCAAGGGAATATGTCACATCAATTAAATGGGTTGGTGTTTAATTTTGGCAAAAATATCCTTGACTTAAGAAAATATGGAATGAATTCCCTTAATTTGGGTATCCCTTGGTCCATATCTCATTTGGATGGTTCCATGGGGTTGGTCTTGGTCAATAGGGTCCAAAACTTAGTTGTGGTGGCCTTGTCTTGACCAATTTGACATGTATAGGTCAATTTTGGTGCATGAGTCCAAGTGGGTGCAAATGACCAAGACTTGGGATTGGGCTAGGCTAGCCATGTTAATTGGCCCAATTGATTGATGCATTTGATGTAGATGATTGTAATGAACATTTTTGGTGAAGGATTGAAAGAATTTTGAGTTCAATTGGAGGGTCAATTTGAAGGATTTTGGAATTTTGGTGAATTTGAGCATGTTGGGCTAGACTTGGTCTAGATTGGGCTAGGTTTGGGCTAAGTCCAAATTAATTGTTGATAATGGTCAAAAATGACCTCTTAAAGAGTTTTCAACAAAAATTGGATGCCAATTTGAAGTTTAAGGCATACAATTATTGAGATTTGGGTGTTTGTCAATATTGGGGCTAAATTAGGGTTTTGGATTTTGGACCAAATTGAATGGTAGAAAAGTTTCACCAATACAAATTTATGGTCAAATTTGATGTAAATTATTGCTATAAAGCAAATATAATATTTCTTTGGGCCAATTGGCATGGTTATAAGTCCAATTGATGTGATTTGGTCATTTAGCCAAAATTGGGATTTTGACCTAAATTAACATTAAGCTCAATTCAGGGGTCAATCAAACTTAATTTTAAAATATTTTATTTATATGGAAGGTAAATTTGAGTTTAGAATTGAAATTGGGGGAAATTGGGCCCAATTTGATGGACATTTGAGGTGGATTTGGGGAGATTGAGCCTTTTAAGGGGATTCTGGGGGTTTTGGACAAAGATGGTCAAATTGGTCAAGTTGGTTTATTTGATAGTTGAGAAAAATAAAATTAGGAATATTTGGAATGTTTTGGGAATTTTTGGGAATTTTTTGAAATTTTGGGCTGAGGAGGGGTATTTTGGCAATTTGGAAATTTTTTGTGATTTTGGGTAATTTGGGTATTTTCCAAAGTTTTGAAATGACTTTTGAATAAATTTTGGTATTTTGGGTAAATTTGGGAGTTTTGGCCAAATTTAGGGTTTCAAGAGTATTTAGGTAATTTGAGGAAGTTTAGGGGCAAAAGGCCAAATTGGGTATCTTTGGTAAAATTTGGGAGGTAACCACCATAAATGAGTTATGGACCAATGGAAACCCCATTTGGGTCCTCCATGTACTAGTCTTAGCTAAACCGTAGCCTAGGGTCAGTGGTTTTAGGGGACCATCTACATGAGTCTCCCAAAGGATTCAAGGATCAAAGTCAGGAAAATTTTGGGTTTAGGGTTGTGAGTGATTGTGAGTGAGGTGATTGTATTGGGTGCCTTAGCTCCAGAACAACACCTAGGGTCAACCCTAAGGTCAAATAGTCCTATGGAACTCTCTTTGAGCTCCCTCATAATGACCCCACCTACTAAGTGCTAGAAGTTATGACCAAGATGTAGAGCTTCAAGTTGAGTAAAGAGAAGTTTGGAATCTCTAATGGTGAGGGTTCCTTTTCTAGTTTTCTAGGAATAGTCAACAAAAAATTCCTATGGCTATACCCTAGGCTATTAAAGAGGAAGAACTAGACCTCAACCAAATGTGAGGTCAACATAGTGCTTGGGGAAGTATTTCAGATAAGTATTTGTATCTTTTTCTTTAAGTGTTGTACTTTGGATTTGAGCTTTATAAACATGTTTTATTTTATTAACCTCATGTGTTATGAGTAGTTTTCTTCATTCTCTTTGTAATATGAAGTAATGAAGTGGTGGTTTTGATTTATTTAGAATTTCTTTTATTTCAAAAATTTGTGATGATATTTTTATCAGTTCTTGATCTACTTTACAAGTTGGCAACTTGTGTTGTTAAAATTTATTGAGAAACTTATAGACCTGAGAGGGCTAAGATTTCTTTAACTAGTGAGTATCACATTTCACTTTGGAAAGATTCATGGCGATCGTCCGAAGGGGAATGCAAATAGATAGGGAAATAAAATTTGAGGGGTGTAGAATTTATGTTTCTAGGGTGACAGACTAGATTTTTTATCAATTTGGTCTAGCGATTAGAACTAAGGGTCACTGGTAGGTTCTATAGAGAGGGCACAATGAGTAATCTATGAGTGAGAGACTATAACCTACCTGACACTACTATATACGCTGGCACCAACATTATATTAGCCAATGTTCTTATGTTGTGAAGAGGTAAAGAATATATATACTCCTATTTGTCACAATATCACATTCAAACTTCTAAACAATTGAAATCCTACACTAATTATGAATTATTTGCAAGGAAAAGTCTCTTTATATATATATATATCTTTAGTTTTCTAAATCACTACATTTACTTTTAACTTGCATTCATAGGAATTAGTAAACTTTATTTCATTGCTTGAACTACTTTAGATATTGTCTGCAGTCTTAAGTAAAGGTTTTTCAAAGTTGAATTCCTACATTTTACTTCCTTTCTTTCATTTCCCTGTGCGATCCATACTGGGGTTTTAAAAGAAAACTCTATATTACTTGAAACGATATGTATGCTTGCGTAGTACCCATAGTGAGAAAACCATTAATCTAATTTTTTTGCATTTGTCCTCGCTAGCTGCTAAATAAAAATTGGGTCAAGATTTGTGCCATATTCAGAACTAAATATTGGCGTAATTGCGGGTCGGGTCAAGTTTTTTACGCTGTTGTCAGGGAAATTAGAGGAAATTAAATGGAATTAAGAGGATTTAAAAGGAAAACAAAAGGAAATTTGTTTTCAGAACATTTTTACTCAGAATTTTTATTTGAAGTGTTGAATTACTAAAGATTAAATATAAAATTATTTCAATTTTCAAAAATTACAAAAAACAAAAAAAATTTGCAAAAACTGAAAAATATAAAAATTTTTATTTAGATTTTTTAAGTATTTTATTTTTGGACTTTACTCTTTTTTCATGTGAAGTTCGGGATCTGAAGGTTTAGTACCTTACGCTTTTGAATTTGAATGAACTGTAAGAAGAATTTGAAAGAAAAAAAAATAACTTCACAATTCTTAAGAAATGGAAAACACATCACAAAAATATTGAGAATTTACCTAATGAAAATGAATATCAAAATTTACAAAGACCTTTAAGGGATTATGCTAACCTAAAACAGATGAAATTCATTTAAGCGTCTAACTCATTTAAACCTAAACCTGCAATAATACAAATGGTGCAAAATAATTAGTTTCGGGGAACACCATCTAAGAATTCAGGATCCCAATTTACATTTGCAAGCTTTTAATATTTGTGTGCTACATTCAAATATGATAGCGTATCAAATGATGTTGTTAGACTTAGGCTTTTTTGTTTTTCCTTAAGGAATAAAGCTAAGATGTGGTTAAATTTATTAGCACCTAGATCTATTAGAACTTGGGGGGATTTGACACAAAAATTCCTGGCAAAATACTTCCCTCCCTAAAAAATAGCTAAGCTTAGAAATGATATTACATCTTTTACTCAGTATGAAGGGGAGTCAATCTATGAAGCTTGGGAATGATTTAAGGAACTCCTTAAAAAGTGTCCACATTATGTTTTACCTGACTAGTTAATTATTCATACATTTTATAATAGGTTAATAGGATCTCTTAGATATATAATTGATGTTGCTGTTGGAGGATCTTTAATTTTAAAACCATTTGATGAAGCATATGCCTTAATTGAAGAAATGACTACTAATAATTTTCATTGGCCCTCATAAAAGGTAAATCCTAAAAGAGTATATCCATCTTTGCATCTCAGGTTATTGTGATATCTATGAAGTTAGATAATTTTGTAATGAACTTTTCTCAAACACTTCAAGTGGTGAGGAAAATTTAGTAGGACTTTTAATGATTCTTAATCATTAGAAACTTTACATGTAGTTACTAATAAACCCAATAAGTCATATTCAAACTTTTATAATCCAGGTTGAAAAAAGTACCCCAACTTTTACTGGAATAATAATTCTGGTGGTGGAAATCATCAATGGGGAAAAATCAAGCAAACCCAATAGGAATTGGAACAACCAGGGTAGTTCTAACTATCGACCTTCTTATTGACATGGCTTCAATAACCAACAACTTAAGGAAAAGAAGTCCATAGAAGAAGTAGTTTTACAAATGAGCAATCAATTACAAAGTTAAGGTGCTTCTATAAGAAATATTGAGAATCAACTGAGACAAATTGCTAATGCACTTAGCAATAGACCCTAAGGAACACTTCTTAGTAATGGTTAGATAAATCTGAAAGGCAAGCAAAGATCAAGAATAAGTTAAAGCTGTTCAATTTAGGAGTGGAAAGGAATTAAATGTTGGAACTCTAAAAGAGTTTAAAGTTGAGAGAGAAACTAAAGAAACAGAAAAGTCCCAAAGAAACTATTTCTAAGGATAAAGAACAACCTATCTCTGTAAAAAAATTGATTTAGAAAGACCACCGCTTCTTTTTCCTCAAAGACTTAGACAACAAAAGCTTGATCAACAATATTCTAAGTTTGTAAGTTTTTTGAGATATTTAAAAAGCTTACAATCAATATTCCATTTACAGAAGATTTTGAACAAATACTGAGTTATGCCAAATTTATGAAAGATATATTAAACAAAAAGAGGAAATTTGAATCTTATGAAATCGTTACACTTAGTGAAGAATGTAGTGCAATATTTCAAAAGAAGCTTCCTTAAAAGCCTAAAGACATCGGTAGTTTTGTTCTACCTAATGTGATTGAAGAAACATTTTACGAAAAAGCCTTATGCATTTTAAGGGCTAGGATTAATCTCATGCCTTTATCTATATTTAGAAGGTTATACTTAGAAGAGATTTCTCCCACTACTGTAACCCTTCAGTTAGTTGATTGATATCACTTATCCTATAGGGGTTATAGAAGATGTACTTGTTAAAGTGGATAAACTTATTTTTTCTGTGGATTTCATTATGCTAAACATCACTCCCACTACTGTAACCCTTCAGTTAGTTGATTGATATCACTTATCCTATAGGGGTTATAGAAGATGTACTTGTTAAAGTGGATAAACTTATTTTTTCTGTGGATTTCATTATGCTAAACATCAAAGAAGATAAATAAATTTCTATTATTTTGGGGAGACCTTTCCTTGCAATCGGATGCACTATGATTGATAAGTATAAATGAGAATTGACCATGAGAGTTAATGACCAGGAAGTAACATTTAATGTTCTGAATTCAATGAATTATCCTAATAAAGAAAAAGATTGTAAATGTTATAGGATGAATATTATTAATTTTATGATTGCTAAACATTACCAAGAAAGATGTGAAGTCATATCTGAGCAAGAAGATGAAGTTATACCAGATCTGATATAATTAGAAAGTGAAACTGAAAGTGATTTTAAAGAAAAATCATTAGAGACAAAATGCTGAGAATACTAATTATGTTCAGGAAAATTTTGACATTTTGGATACTACTGAATATAGTAAATCTCTAATTCCTTCAATTGAAAAACCTCCTAAACTTGAGATGAAAGTGCTTCCTACACATTTGAAGTATGCATTTTTAGGAAGTTCAACTTTACCTTTTATAATATCCTCAAATTTAACAAAAGATCAGGAAGATAAATTATTGGAGTCATTAAGAAATTATAAAAAAGTTTTTGGATGGACTTTACCTGATATTAAAGGAATTGGTTATTCAAGCTGTGTGTACAGAATTTTAATGGAAGATAACCATAAACCTAGGGTAGATTCTCAAAGAAGACTAAATCCAATAATGAAAGAAGTGGTAAAGAAAGAAATTCTAAAATGGTTAGATGCAGGAATTATTTATCCTATTTTTGATAGTGCGCATGTTAGTCCTATTCACTGTGTTCTTAAAAAAGGAGGAGTGACAGTAGTCGTTAATGAAAGGAATGAATTAATTCCAATAAAATAAGTAACTGGTTGCCGAATTTGTATTGATTATAAAAAATTAAAACTCGCAACTAGAAAATATCACTTTCCTTTACCTTTATTGGACCAAATGTTGGATAGACTAATTGGGCATCGTTATTTCTGCTTTTTGGATGGATATTCTGGCTATCACCAAATACATTTTGCTCTAGAGGATCAAGAAAATGTGATATTTACAATTCCTTATGAGACTTTTTTCTTTCAAAAGAATGCATTTTGGTTTATGTAATGCTCCTACAACTTTCTAAAGGTGTATGTTGTTTATTTTTAGTGACTTAATTGAGAAAGGAATTGAATTTTTTGTGGATGATTTCTCAGTTTTTGGAATATCTTTTGATTCATGTCTATATCATTTAGCAAAAGTCTTAAAACACTGAGTCTTAAAACACTGTGAAAAAACAAATTTAGTTCTCAATTAGGAAAAATGTCAATTTATAGTCACATGAGGAATTGTGTTAAGACATAAGATTTCTAAAAATGACATGGAAGTTGACCCAACAAAAATTTAAGTTATTGTTGAATTACAACCTCCTACATCAGTAAAAGCAGAAAGAAGTTTTCTAGGACATGCTAAAGACATAAGATTTCTAAAAATGACATGGAAGTTGACCCAACAAAAATTTAAGTTATTGTTGAATTACAACCTCCTACATCAGTAAAAGCAGAAAGAAGTTTTCTAGGACATGCTAGATTTTATAGAAGATATATTAAAGACTTTTCAAAAATTGTTAAGTCTCTATGTCATCTTTTAGAAAAAAAAACAAATTTTAATTTTAATGATGAATGCCTAAATGCCTTCAAATTATTAAAGGAAAAATTAATCACTGCACTGATCATTATTTCACATGACTAGGAAAAACCATTTGAGTTAATGTGTGATGCAAGTGACTACGCTATTGGTGTTATTTTAAGACAAAAATATGATAAGATTTTTAAAGTCAAATATTATGCTAGCAAAACTCTTAATGAAACTAAAATTAATTATGACTGAAAAAGAGTTATAGACAATAGTATATGATTTTGATAAATTTAGACCTTATTTAATTGGAGTTAAATGAATTGTGCATACTAATCATTTCGCTATTAAATATCTTTTGTCAAAGAAGGATGTGAAACCAAGATTTATTGATGAGTCCTTTTTTTTGCAAGAGTTTGATTTTCAGATAGTTGATAATAAAGGTTTTGATAATGAAATTGTTGATCATTTATCTACACTTGAACAAGAAAATAAAAAGAACATTGAGGATAACATAAATGAAAATCTTCTTGATGAACAACTTTATACTGTTGCTGAGTGGCATACCGTGGTATGTAGATATAATTAACAACTAAGTTAGTAACATTTTACCATATGATCTAACAAGTCACCAGAAGAAGAAATTTATTTACTATGTAATATTTTACTTTTGGATGACCCTTATTTATATAAAAAATGTCGAGGCTCAGTTATTAAAAGATGTGTACCAAATAGTGAAACCCTAGAAATTGTACAAAAATGTCATAAATAAGAATTTAGGGGACACTTTAGAGTGGATAAGACAACATTTAAAATTTTACACTCTGGATTTTTTTTGCCTAAGTTATTTAAGGTTGTTAATTCTTATGTGAAAGCTTGTGATCGATGTCAGAGATTAGGCAATCTTTCTAAAAGAGATGAAATGCTCCTAAATTTTACTTTGGAAGTTGAAATTTTTGATGTTTAGGGTTTAAATTTTATGGGACCACTTGTACTATCTTCAGAAGAAATTTATATCTTATTAGTTGTGGACTATGTGTTTAAATGGATTGAAGTCGTAGCTTTGCATCATTGTGACGCTCTGAGTGTTTCAAAATTTTTAAACAAAAATATTTTTACCAGATTTGGAATTCCAAGAGTGATCATTATTGATGGGGGAAGTCACTTTAAGAATTTTAAAATTAACATATTACTTAGAAAATATGGAATTAAACATCGAATTGACACAACTTATCACCTTCAAACCAGTGGATTAGCAGAAGTATCTGATACACCAAAAAATATGCAATTTTATTTATAAATTTTATGCTTAAATTTGATGATATTGCGCTTTAAAGAAGGTTATTTTCATGTTTTGTTGTAATTATATTGATTTTAGGCATTTGGAGCAATAAGGAGCAAAAAGGAAGAAATTTGGAGTCAAAATGAAGCTTTTTCAGCATCCTGGCGCTAGAGGCACCATTATACAGTGAGCTAGCACTAAAGACACCAAAAACTGGCACCAGAGGTGCCATTTTACAGAGAAGTGCTAGAAGCGCCAGAATCTATAGAACAACACAGAACATCAATACACTTGCGTAGAGGTGCCAAAGATGAATTAGGACGGAGTAAGGCACTTATTGACTATTTTTTAGTGGTTCTCGAAGGCTTCAATCAATTTAAACACCCCATGGAGTGATTCAATGCATCGAGACACTTTGGAAAGGCTCTTGAATGAAGAGATATGTCTCTTGGATGAAGGGACTTGTCTCTTGATGTGAAGAGGTGTGCCTTTTGAGGAAAAAGGAGGGAATTTTGAATTCTTTTTGAAAGAAAGGAAGACCTTAATTAAAAGAGGAGAGTATAGAGAGTCAAGAGTGGGGCAGAGGTTTAGAAGAGGACAGTCTAGAGAGTCAAGAGCGGAGGGGTGGCGTGAGAGAGAGTTGTGGAGAAGAGTTAGGTTTTTATTCTAGAGTTATAAGAGGAGAGGGAAGGTGAGAGATTTCTTCTTCATTACACTTCTAAGAGAGAATTTTGTGTGATTATAAAAAGAGAAAGTGCTTAAAGGGAACTTCAATGAATTTGCTCGAGAAGGAGTGTGAGAAAAGTTATGTTCTTTCCTTTCTTTGTTTAGTAAACTTATTTTATAAATAAAATCTATATTTTGTCATATTCTACTGATGAATTCTGAGTAGTCTTCTTTATCCTTCTCCCTACAATGAGATATGACTTTGTGAAGAATTAATTTTGTTATGTAAGGTTTAAATTTCAATAAATTGTGATGATTTGAACTCTAATCTTCATTTACCGATGATTTGAACTCTAACTCTAATCTTCATTTACCTTTTGATTTGGCCAATTAAAATGTTAAAATTTGTTGAGAAACATAAGAACTGCAAGGGCTATGCTTTCTACAACAAGGTAAGAGTACATTCAATTTCATGGGTGAGAATGTAGTCCATGGGATTGAGTGCAAATAAATAGGGGAATATACTTAGAATTAGTGATTTTAGGGTGACAGACTAAAATCTCCAATTTGGTCTAGTAACTTGGAAACTAAAGCGAGATTGTTAGCCCTCAAGGGAGGGAGAAGTGAGAGCTCTGGAGTGGTAGCCAGTATCCTCTCAACATAACCACAGATTTAGAGACTAAACTCTAGATTAGTTAATGTTCTTTATGCACTGTCAGCAGGTAAAGAAAAGGATTGCTCCTATACAATTTTACATATAATTTTAAATGATTTTAATTACTTCAAAATCCATAAACTCATTGTTACAAAACTTTGTTTAATCTTAATAAATTTAATTTTGAAGTTTAACAAATAACTTAGTTAACCTAGTTCTTTTAACTACATTTCATTTAACATACAGTAAATTTACTTTATATTTGTTTTGTGTACTTACGTTTTTATAGTTTGAATATTGTGTTATACATTATAATCATAAGAATTTTCAACTCCCTGCGGGATTGATACTCAAGACTCCATTAGAGCCCTTTATTAATTGAGCAATACACATACTTGTGTTATTATCACGATTTGACAGCTTAAAGATTTTAAAATATAAAGCTATTTTTACTGAATTTATTTTTATTGTGATTGAACTACATATTTACTATTTGTGCTGCTATGTGTGTATTGTAGTATTGAAAGATATTTACAACGCACCACAAAAGCCATGTACCAAGTTTTTGGCACCGTTGTCAGGGAGTAACAGTAAATTTCTTTATAATTTAGAATACTTTATTTAAACTGAAAAATTTTTTGTAGTTTAATTAATATTTTTATATTTTAGTGTGTTTGCTTATTTTAATTGCTTATTGTGTTTGTGTATACATAGTTTAAGATCGGTAAGTTTAGTACCTTGCGATTCAAAGTTAGAAAGAACTATTATAAAAATTTGAAAATAACAAAAAAGAGTAGATAAATTGAACAAAATGGCTACAAGCTTAAATAATTCAGGAATTGAAAATGAACATCATCAGATACCTTTAAGAGATTATGCTAATCCTATAATCTAATCCTATAATAAAGCAAATTCATTTGAGTATACAAAACCCTGCTATAGCTGTCAATTCATTTGAACTTAAACCTACTATTATCCAAATGGTACAGAATACTCAATTTGGGGGAACACCAATTGAAGATCTTAACTTACATCTTGCTAGTTTTCTAGAATTGTGTGCTACATTTAAATATGATGAAGTGTCAAATGATGCCGTCAGACTTAGACTTTTTCCTTTTTCATTAAGGAATAAAACTAAAATGTGGTTAAATATTAGAAACATTAAAAATTACTTGGGATGTATTGCTACTGCACTTAGCAATAGACCTCTAGGAAGTTTGCCTAGTAATGTTGAAGTTAAACCTAAAGATCAGAACAAAGAGTAAAATAAGGCATTTCAACTTAGAAGTGGAAAAGAATTGAAAACAAAAGTTCAATAAAAAATTTGAAGTTAAATTTGAGAAAGAAGGGGTGGAAATGAAAAGTCTAGTGAAGATTTTCATTTTGAGTCAGAATATCCTATTAAACCAATGAAAATTACTATAGAAAGACCACCACCTCCATTTGCTCAAAATTGAAGCACTATAACAGTGATAACCAATTTATAAAATTCTTAGAAATATTGATGAAATTAATGATAAACATTCAATTTGTTGAAGCCCTGGAAAAAGTGGAAAAAATGCCAAGTTATGTGAAATTTATGAAGGATATACTAAACACGAAAATGAAGTTTATAGATAATGAGACCGTTGCACTTTGTGAAGAGTGTAGCGCAATAATTCAAAAAAAGCTTCCCGAAAAACTTAAAGATCCTGGTAGTTTTATTATTCCTTGTGCTATTGGCAAAAGATTTTTTGGAAAAGCTTTATGTGATTTGGGAGCCAGTATTAAACTTATGCCTCTATCGATTTTCATAATGTTAGGTTTAGGAGAAATTTCACTTACTAATGTAACTCTTCAGTTAGTTGATCATTCAATCACCTATCCTAAAGGAGTTATAGAAGATGTTTTGGTGAAAGTTGATACATTTATCTTTCATGTGCATTTTATTGTGTTAGATATGGAAGAAGATAAAGAAATTTCTATCATTTTAGGAAGATCATTTCTTGCCACTGAAAGAACTTTGATAGATGTGCATAAAGGAGAATTAACAATGAGAGTCAGCGATCGAAAAGTTACATTTAATATCAAAATATTAATGAGATACCCAACAAAAGGAAGAGAAGATGGATGCTTCAGAATGGATATTAACGATTATTTAAGTAATGAATATTTTACAAATACATTTTAAAAGAAAGCCGAAGAAGAACATTTGGAGTACGAGGATGAGGAATAATTCAAGATAAATCTATGGAAGTGAGTAATGAAGAATTGGATTATGTTTAGAAACAATTTAAATTGTTAGATTCTATAAATAATAACAAAAATTTTATTTCTTCAATTGTAAAATCTCCTGAACTAGAAATGAAAACACTTCCTACACATTTAAAATATACCATTTTAGGAGATTTATCCACATTACCTATTATTATATCCTCAGAATTAACTGAAGCATAAGAAAAAAAGTTGTTGGAAACTTTAAGAAGATATAAGAAAGTCTTTAGATGGATGTTAGTTGATATTAAAGGAATCAGTCCTTCGATTTGTATGCACAAAATTTTATTGGAAGATCATCATGAACTAAAAGCTGATCCTCAAATGAGATTAAACCCTCTAATGAAGAATTTGTTAATAAAGAGATTTTAAAATGGTTAGATGCTGGAATAATATATTTTATTTTAGACAGTGCTTGGGTGAGTCTAATTCACTGCATTCCTAAGAAAGGGGGTGCGACTATTGTGACAAATGAGAATAATGAATTAATACTAAATAACAAGTCACTGGTTGGTGAATCTGCATTAATTATAGAAAACTAAATTCAGCCACTAGGAAAGATCACTTTCTTTTACCCTTTTTGGACCAAATGTTATTTAGACTAGCTGGGCATGAATATTTTTGCTTTATAGATGGATATACCGACTATCATCAAATTTTTATTACTCTAAAGGATCAAGAGAAGACAACATTTACTAGCCCTTGTGGTACTTTTGCTTTTTGAATAATGCTCTTTGGTTTATGTAATGCACCTGCGACATTTTAAAGATGTATGATGAAAATTTTCAATGATTTAATTAAAAAAGGGATAAAAGTCTTTATGGATGATTTTTCAGTGTTTGGAACTTCATTGGAAATATGTCTAAATCATTTAGATAAAGTTCTAAAATAATGTGAAAAGATGAATTTAGTATTAAACTAGGAAAAATGTCAATTCATGGTTGCATGAGGAATTGTACTTGGGCATAAAATTTTAGAAAATGACATGGAAGTAGATCCGACAAAAAATTCAAGTTATAGCTAACCTACCTCCACCTACTACTGTAAGAGGAGTTACAAGTTTTTTAGCACAGGCTAGTTTTTACAGATTGTATATTAAAGGTTTTTCAAAAATTACAATACCTTTATGCCAACTTTTAGAAAAATTTACAAAATTTGATTTTAATTAGTAGTGTCTTAATGCCTTTAAAACATTGAAGCAAAAAATGATCACTGCTTCTATAATTGTTTCACTTGATTGGGAGAAACCATTCAAATTAATGTGTGATGCAAGTGATTATTGATCCCGAAACTGCTTCTATGCAACAGTATAACAATAATTCTGATTATATTTTTCACTTATATTTCCTTGTTTCAAAACAAAACAAAAAACTTGATCTTGAAGAAAAATAAGAATTTAAATTTTAATTTATATATATTGGTATACTATGCAAGTATACGTATCGTTATCAAGTAATATAGTACTTTTTGATTAAGACTTGAATATCAAACCCACAGGGAAGATATGCAATATGCACTTTTTGAAAAACTTTCTATTTTTAAAAAGATAATTATTTAAACTAAAGACGTTTTTTGCTGTAAAGAAAGTTTAAATATTTTTGGTAATTTGTTTGAATAGTTCTAAAGACCGGCTAGGCAGGGAAGATACTAGCTCTCACTATAGAGTTCCCTCGATTCTCTCCACCTGAGGGCTAACATCTTGTATTAGAACCTAAAATAATAAACCAAGTTGGGGGCTTTAACCTGTCACTTTAAAGTCCTCTAACTCTACACCCTTTAATGAATATTTCTTTATTTATTTGCACTCAATCATATGAACTACATTCTCATTCATACAACCTCATTTGATTCTTTCCAATTGTTGACTAAGACAATACCGGCTAGGTTCTTATATGTTCTCACAACAAATTTTAACATCTGGATTGGTCAAATGAAGAAGTAAATGAAGTACATGGATTTAAATCGTCACAACTTCTTCCAACATTAAAGATCAATATTCTTGACAACTTCCATCCAACACTTAATTGCTTATCATTTTAAGAAGAAAGATGAAGAAAATTACTCAGAATCCATGGAGAAAATAAAACAATACTTTAGTTTAAAAGTAGAAATCATTGTCAAACCAACAACCAATCTCAATTAAAACCAAAATTAGTCTAAAACAAAAGATAAAAACTTATCTTAAGTCCTTCACCAAACTTTTGAAATTTCTTTGAATCTCTTTTCTTTTACAACACTCTCAATATAAAACTAAAATAAAAATGATAAATATGTGATGCCTGAAAATCTCTCCAACTACCTCCCCAATTTTAGAACTTTCAAATCCTTCCCAGTACTTTCAAAACCCCACACCTTTTCGGACCTTTTCAGGACTCTTCTCAAAGTATTCTCTTCCTTCTTTTGAAATTCTCCAAAAGGTGCCTTGGTATCTCTTTAAAATGTTTGGTATCTCTTTGTATTTCCCCAAGAGATGCATCCTTTTGCAATAATTTTTGTCCATGGTGGTTGTAACCACCTATTAAGC